>NC_092344.1:39902879-40058488 GCF_963676685.1 Mytilus edulis | reverse complement strand
TGATTTTTGACGTTTTCACTCATAAAAAATAGAAGAAAACAGTTGAGATTTTTCAATTTTGCTTCTTATGGGTTCATATGTAAACCATTAAAAAGTTGACCCTCTAAACTGTTTCAGTAAGCGTAACACAAAAATGCTCATTTTCAGAAAATCTCGAACTGAAAAAATAAAACAAAAATGCTCATAGAGTCCGCTTTCTATACCGCAATCCACACGACAAAACTATTTTGTGAAAAAACATTGCAATTTATTAAAATTTAGCATTTTTTCAATTTATTCATGTCCTGATACTGTGCTGGTGGGTCCTGTCATTGTGCTGGTGGGTCCTGATACGGTGCTGGTGATTTTGGATAAGAAGTTGCTCATATTTGAAACAAATGTTACAAAATCAATAAAATTGGGCAGATAATTATTGTCAATAGGATCTATGACTCCTATTTTAGCTCTTGTGCATCCATTTGGCTGTTTAATATGTGTTTTCAAATGATCGTTACTTGTATTACACAATTACATAACAGGGCAACCTCTTTCGTCCAATATCAGATAACAATATATACTATCTGAAATAAAAATAGTTTTATTAAGATATTAAATGCCCCTTACATTGATGCTTCAACAATGATCAAAGCCCATGCTGCATAGACATGTTTGTTAGCGCTCCGCATACCCCTCCCCACTAACTCAACCCCCCCCCCCCCCCCCCCCCCCCCATTTCCTCCTTCATTGTTACAGTGGTGTAGCAACACAACAATTTATCACAAAAATAATAACACAAAGACACACATTATTGAACAACAAATGCTCACAGGTACTGAAAGCTAGTTCAAAGCCGCATTTTCAACTAATAGATAAACCATGTTCTCATATGCAAAAATCCCAATCGTGTCGATTAAAAAGTCTCAAAATTTAAGTTCACATTTTAATGTTTGATTAAGCAGAACTATAATTAAAAGTGTGCAGTGAATCTTGTGCTCACAATAGTTATTGTCATAATTATGTTTACATAAGACTTATAAAGGAATTAAGAAGGTACCAAGAAATATTTTACAGTTCAACTTAATGATCATGAATGGAAGGAAATGGTACGGAAGTTTACATAGGACAAAAAAAATATTGATAGTATTTTTTGGCGAAAGACTTAAACGCTTCTTTGCATTATATAGTAAAACTCTTCTTTAAAAGCATGCAAAAAATAACTTTGATTGACTTGCTTGCTATGTTTGCTACAAGGATATTTTCAAACAATAGGTAAGCGGAGTTTCAATACATACTGGGATTTGATTGGACAAATACAAACTGACAGGAATTGAAGTTAATGTTTATTGTCCAAACAAATTCTAGTGTATAGTAAACATACTACTTACCTTTCGTTTACAACCATCCAAACAATCATAGCAAGCAATTTAATCAAGGTTTGCTTTGCATGTATTTATAGAAGAGCTGTAAATTCTAAAAAAAAAAAAATCTTGTTGTCGTAGATGGTTAAATCCTCAACAAAATATCATTAACTTTGTTGGAACGAATAAAGGTTTTAAATCAAATTTCCGTGGACTTTTTAGCTTCCACCCTGACGAGGCATGTTAGCTGTTCGTATGCTGTTGCACCTGACGCACTGAAACTTTCACATTTCCATCTTCTTTTCTGAAATATTTTACCCAGCTCATACTTGACAGGATTGTTATTCTAGTAAAAGGTGTAACCAATGAATTGAACACAAGTTAAAAATTCCACAATACTATTTAATTGATTTTATGTGTCAATTTGTTCGGAAAAAAATCGAAAAGAAGAGAGTTTTTTAATGTCATGGTTATCTGTCGCTATCTAGATATATGCTTAGCATTTATTTCAGATGACATGGACTCCTCACCCAGGTGACCCTGCTGCCTTTCATAACTTTATCCGTATACAATTATTTTAAAATAGATAACCAAAGGCTGCAACTCGTATTTTTGTATTTAAATGATTCGTTGTAACGAGAATATTTGTGGTGAATGGAAACTGTGAGGGTCAAAATCTTAAATTGCTTATAAATGTTGCTGGACCCAGTTTCGTTATCTGATCTGAATTTTCTAAAATGTGCAAGGAAGATAGACATTTTGATTTTTTTTACTCGGTAAGTTTGCCCCAATCGCTTGAACTTTTGCAATATTACAGCCAATTTCAATGAGTGTGTAGACAAAGGGATTACTTTGGTTATCTTGCTTTCTGAACAGAAAAGTCATTGTAAGTTATGTAAACTACCCTACTTTAAGAGTAGACTAGTCCGACAAATGACACATCTTTCTGTCTGTAGGACCAGGCTACTTCGAAAGGAGGGTACTTTACCTTACCTAACAATGACCTCACGGTTTAGCTAACAAGCTATTTTGGAATTTTGAAATGAAAAAGCTAAGAAATCTTAGTTTTGTTAGTGTGTACTAGGTTTTCGAAAAAAATACCTGATAACCCTTCAGACAAAAAAAAATGTTGAAAATATCTTACAGATACAGCAAGTGATTCTTAATAGCTATAAGATACATTTTTCTTTTAAAATACAACTTTTAAATCTTACGGGAAACTATTCCAAGCTTAAAACTTTCACTGTAACCTCGCATTAACTTATCCCCCCTCCCCCCCCCCCTCCCCCGAAAAAAAACCCCAAACCAGCAAACCCGCAATACTATTGTCATTCTTATAGTCAGCACTCAATTGATCACAAACAAATGTGTTTAAAGCTGCTAGAGACATATGATTCAAACGCCCAGTAAGTCCTTTGTTCGATATTTTTGCTCTCCATTTTTATGCAAAACATTTTACATTTTTATTTTATCGGTTATTGTTGAAGGTCGTACGATGACGTATGGTTGTTAACACATACTTTCTTTGGTTTCTTATGGAAATTTTTCCATTGACAACAAACATACCACATCATCTGCATTATATAAGTATTGTATAAATTACAACGTATTTTGGTAATCTTGCAAAATGATCGTAATCCCGAAAATCGTTAACATATTTTCTTATCTTAAAAGGGGCAAGAAGGGTTCCATCAACAGGCCAATAAATAAAATTACAGTTAATTTAAAAAAAAAAAATTAAAAAAAATAGGTGTATTTTTTCTCTCATAATAACAGTAAACAGATTCACAACAATGTCAATTTCAAGAAAGCAGACAACAGTTAATTAGTCAATAACAATGCAGCATCAATGATCTTGAATATATGCTTGTTTTAACTAAAATATAAAGGCACAGAACCAGGACATTGGAGCACAGTACCAGGACCGTTTTTCTTATCACCAGCACAGCGTCAGGACAATTCCGTTTAACGAACTTGTACGACTTTTGCAATATAATATTGTTGTAATATACTTTGCATAGTACTTATGACGCATCAGAGAAAAATTAAGCAACAAAACAGTCGTTTTATTGCCGTTCTGATACAATGTAAACAAACCCACCAGCACAGAATCAGGACCCACCAGCACCTGACAGGACCAAATCACCAGCACAGTACGTTCTCTCGCAGGACAACCATACCCACCGTGTGTAATACAACAATAAAAACTGGCTTACTATGTATATATATTCAATCTAGAATCGAATGAACTTGTATAACTCTCAGCCCCCCTTTTTCTATCCCACCCACTATTGCACGCGTACAACTTTCAAGTCGTATGATAGTCAACAAATGTCATAATAGGATGTTACGTAAATGTGATTTGAATTCACCAAGACGCACATGATTTAATTTTTATCTATAATCAATGTTTTGACACCGTCCCCAAATTTAAAGTATAATTTGTCAACCTCAGCGACGAGAATATACCTTTTTCGTAACATGTCTACTAACAACACAATAAAATCAATAAAAGAGGAAGTATCGTCAAATACAAATCGGGAACCGTCAACTTCGTCAGTAGCTATACCTATAATAGATATTCCAGATGATATACAAGCACAAGGGAAAGATATAAATCCGACTAATTCAGAGGATAAAAGTACATGTTTAGATGGAACTGGTAACACATTACCACAGTTGAATATTCGAGACTTCGTTACAACATTAGACAAACTAACTACTGTTGTTACAAATTTGAAAGACAAAGTTGACGAATTGGAAATATCTATACAAGCAATTAATTTGTCAAATGCGAGTAGCATTCAAATTTTAAATGACCGCATGACAGCCTTAGCAAAGGTGCGCATGCAACATGACCAACAATCAATGAATAAGATGCAAGACATTGAAGCAGAAATTCAAAATGTTAATAAAAATTTAGAAAAAAAAGTTAACATGTTACAAAAAAACCCACAAAGCATCAGTGATAAAATAAAACTATGAAATGGAAAAAATTAAATTACAAAAAAGCTTTATGCCGGAGGAAAATCTCGGTAACCAATGTACCCCAATGTTAGATGAGGATCAAACAATTCCAAAAACAATATGTGAAACAATATTACAAGAACATTCACATGAAGTAGAACAGTAAATAAATGCTGATATAAATGAGGAAACACAAAATCCTGTGTATGATACCCAACCAAAACTGCCATTATCAGGAAGTAGGGTTCTAATTGAGGAAGTTCAGTCCTAAAAGTAATTGACCCATCTAAATTAAAAGTTTATATAGATGTCCCATGTTCACAGAGGAGCAAATGTACTAGATTTATACGAAGACATAAGAAATATGGATCTGAGTTCATACAATACAATTATAATTCATGTAGGTGGCAATGATGCAAGTAGCAAAATGAATGTACAACAATTTGTGGACATTTTTCAAAAAATCATTAACTTTGTAAGATGTCAAAACTGTCGAGCAATTGTTTCTGGAATATTGCCAAGGATACAATGTGATGTCACTGAGTATAACACAATCCTAAAACAAATGTGCCATTATAATGATGTCAAAGATGATCATATAGCTAAATCATTTTACACCACAGATGGCATTCATCTAAATAGATATGGAACAATAAAGTTGTTGGCAAATGTTAATAAAGTAATTAAAGTATTCAAAGGAAAACAAATACAGCATCATTTGAACCAACAAAACAGAAATAGATATCAAAGTTCCAGTCACCAATATTACGCAAACAACTTCAGAAGGAGCCCTACAAAACCAAGATATCAATGTTCATGTAATATAAAAGACATTAATAATATAAACAACAGTAATAATAATAATTGGAGAAAATCAAAGAGACATAGAAAGAGTCAAAATAAAACTACTAGTTCTGTAAATAAAAGTAGAAATAATGAAGCAAGTTAGTTGTTTAAAAAAGGGTTTAAACTAGGTTGTTTAAATATTCAACATTTACAACCAAAAATTGAAGAAATAAAATTTCTATTAAAATATGAACAATTATTTGATATATTTGGTATTGTAGAAACATTTTTAAATGATGAAATTGGTACCGAAACATTACAAATTGAAGGTTACAAAATAGAAAGAAAAGATAGGAACGCTATTAATTATGGCGGAGGTGTGATTGCGTACATACGAAATAGTGTATGTCATCAGAGAAGAATCGATTTAGAAATAAGTAGTATTGAATCTTTATGGAATGAAATTAAATTTCCAAATACAAACTCTATTTTAATAGGCATTTTTTATCGTTCACCGAGTTCATTTCAATCTTGGATTGATTCAGCTGAAAAAGAAATAGACAAAGCGTCTGCAGAAAATAAAGAAATTATACTCTTAGGAGATTTTAATATAAACTTTTCACATATAAATCATACAGTTGTGGGAAATCAAAAATGGAAGGACTTTATTAATTTGTATGGTTTACAACAAATTGTACATAAACCGACACGAGTAACAGATAAATGTGCAACTACCATAGACCATATATATACGACCGATGTAGACCATATTATAGAAGTAAAGGTGCCTAGTTATGCTGTCAGTGATCATTATCCTGTTTGCGTAACAAGAAAACTTAACCCAAAAATAACAAAAACGGAGCATTTGTCCATAGAATATAGATCATTCAAACAATTTGATAAAAATCAATTTATTGAAAATTTAACAAATACTCCTTTTTATCTCATTGAATCGATTGGAGATGTTGATGAAGCAGCTAATTATTGGTATAATTTATTTCTGAGCACCCTAGACAAACATGCTCCTAAGAAAATTAAAAGGGTGAAAAATACCCAACAACCAGAGTGGTGGACTTCTGATATAAATAGCCTAGACACCAAAGAGATTATTTTCAAAGAATTGGTGATATAACTAATTTTATTTGCTAATTGAAAATTAAGCGGAATAAAATAATTTAAGACAGCAGAGAAGATAATTCTGTTTTAATTGGTTATTTCTAACCGACTTAAATAAAAGAGTCAGCTATTAATAATGTAAATGTATGATGTCTCTAGTCTGGTCAAAGTGTCAGAGTGTCCTACTTAATTAAACGATAAATTGTTGAAATTAGATAACATGTTTTCACGTGCAGAGAAATTTCACATCATATCCAACTATATCAGTCATCACGTGACTTTTGTGATTTATCAATGGCCGATATGGTGTCCGTGTAAATGTATGGGACACTTCGGTTTATCGGTTCTAACTTTTTTATTACTTTACGTATTTAACCTTCCAACCTCACATTTTTTAAAGTTTTCTAATCTGCAAATAAATATGTAATAAGTTTCAGTTCAGAAGTAATTTTTCGTGCTTCGAATTGGGTTTGAAAATCGAGGTGAAACAGCTCGATTGAGCCCGTTAATGCCTTTGTTAATACTCGATAAAAATGCTATAGGACCATCTTATATATTCAAATATATGATCTTATTTATTGTTAATAATATCCTTCCACCTCTCAAATTCTTAATAAGACATTAAAGTTGGAAATTCCGAGACCAAAATCAGTTCAGGTAATGAACATTTTGCTTCGAGATTCGATTGAAAATTCTCTATTTTTGCAATCTCGGCGGAATTTTTAAAATGGCGGAGTCTACCGGAAGTATCAATCATAATATAGCCACTGTGAAAGATTTGTCTGTATATCGTGATTAGGTGTATAAAACATATCGACTTATATTTGAAACTTTATAAGTCTTTGTATAAATTATTGAAATTATCGAGAGAAAACAAAATGCTTGTCCAGACAGTCCAAGCATAAAATGCATGAGAACTAAATATGATTTGGAAATCACTGGATGTATTTTTGTCCCGCAATATAAACGTTTGAAACAACATTTGAGATTTCTTGTGACCACAAATGACCTGAACTAGACATAATATATGAACAATATTATCTTTCCCCCTTCATTTTATTGCAATGTCCTTTTTATACAATTCTGGTACTGTACTTGCAATTTTTTTATGACTTGATGTTGTTTTTTTTTGTATCAATTGTGAACACCTTCACTCTTGCAAATGAATTATAATGTTTAACGCATGAATATGGGGATGGTAATGCACCTGCAAAGCCCATCGTCACAATATAAATGTGCCTGTCCCAAGTAAGGAGCATGTGATTTAGTACGTGGTTGTCGTTTGTTGCTGTATATCATTTTTTTTACTTTGATCTTGGTATCTCATTTTGTACATAGATCCGACCAATAGTCTACTCATTTGAATTGTTTTATTTTTTGTTATGTCGTGGCCTTTCATACTTGGCTATGCGTTGTAGGTTTTGCTGATGGTTGAAAGCAGTACGATGATGCGAGTTGTAAATTTCTGTTTCATAGTGTGCGAGTTGTCATTGGCTATCATACCACATCTCCTTATTTTATAAATATCCCTCAAGCCAGTTGTGGTTGTTTTTATTTGTGTCAAATGTATCAAGAAGTGTATACTACAGAATATTCATCCATGATAATGATTTTTTTTTGTCACACTAGTTATTGGCCCATATTTTTGTCAAGTGAAGACCTCATGTACAGCTAATAATGTATACTGTGTGGTAAAGTTTTTGCTCATTGATGAAGGAAGATAAGGATGATTTACAGTTGTTGTAAATCACCATTAATATCCACTGCATATGTAATTTATTAACGACCATTGCATTGCCTCTGCTATTTATAAACCAATCTGGCAATATAGATCATCTTTACAAATGATTATTGTTGAAGACCTTTGGATAAATGTACATGTCTATGTTTTATGTGGTTATATCTTTATCTTTTGTTGTTGTCTTATGATCTCCTATTTCAATATGTATAAAAACAGTTTCTATTTAAAATACCTCTGAATCTAATGAAAAACCAACAATTAAATAAGTTTAATATAAATTTATTTTGCATTTCATAAATAAATATCACATAAGATACATAAATATCACATAAGATACTCAGTTATATATTTCATAACTTAACAATGAGTTCATTTTGAACTTTCATAAACATAAATCTCTATTTCAAAATGAATTAAACATATAAAAAGCATATGATAAAATAGAAAACTGTCTTTCAGTAAGCAAGGGCCAATGATAATGTTCACATGTGTATATGATGTCCCATACAATTATTGTATGTATAAACTTAACAAGATCGAAGCTTACTTTAAAAAAAGATCTTCAATTTAAACAATTCTCGTTTAACAATATTTAATTTTGAGAATTACATCAATGTTTTCATCCAATGTGCATTTAATGAATTTAACACAGATAATATTTAAAGAAATATCTAAACAAAAATAGTGTTTTTTGTCAAAATATTTATTAAAATTTATGTTCTTTAAAATAATTCTTCATATTGGTAAAGATTTACAAAAACTTTATAAAAATACACATGTTAACATAACTGTTGACACAATCATCAATAATACATATATAAATAGTTCTCGTTTAACTTCTTTTTTTTTTTTTATCTCATTGTTTGTATTGTATTATGAAAAAATTATTGATGTTGTAATGTTTATGCCCTTTGGTGCCCATAATTGGAAATAAAAATATCTTATCTTATCTTATCTTATCATATAATAAGTCATTTCATCAAATAAGATTTTTCAAGATATCTACAAGTTTCTTTCTATTTCTAACTCTTGTTTTTTCACCCTTTTTCTTAAAAATCAATTCTTTTATATCGTTATCACTGAGATTCTCAATATCTATCTCATTTACAGAACTACAATTTTCAACATGACCTGCAGCAAAAATCTCATCATCAATTTGCTTTCTTCTATATCATGTCTACTAGTGAAAATATTATTTTCCCACCATTCTGATTTTTTTACATATTGCCGTTTAGGCCTAGCTACATTTTCTGCATGATTAAACTCTAACCTCTTTCTGACTTGCAAAGCCTCAGAGGGACCATCCCATTTTAAACATTTTCTCTGATGAATTGTCTTAATTACATCATTATTTTTTTCTACACCTTGGTTTGAAAACCTTTTCAAAGAACCATATTTTGATATAAAATAAGGTACATGATAGATAAGACAGTGCATATATGGTGTTACATTACATTTTAAATAACCTTGTCTCTCGATGGACAAAAAAAGTTCCATCCAACTTTTAATTTTACAAAAGATATCAAATCCAGTGACATTTTCACATTCTTTGCTACATACAAATAAATAAATGGCATAAAAATCCTGCCATACCCTTACCACCTTTTCTTTTGTATCAGTATTCAGAACATCTGAATTTAACAATTTTTCTGGCAAATATTTTAACAATTTAATTTTTTCACCACCAGATAAGCTGGTCCATTCTAAGTCGTTGCTACCCTTGGATATCATCTTTCTTATTGATCAATGATCTTGCGGGTCAGTACGAGTTCACGTGTAAGTGGATTGTGGTCACTTCCTTTTATCATCAGCATTTGATGTGTTAACTTGTGATTCTTATCAAACAATTTGTTCAAAATTCCCACCCACATACCGCCCTTAATGTTATCTTTTGAAGTAGATATGTATATATGTTTATTTATGGGGCAGATTTTTCTCCCCACCTTTGCTATTCTTTGTCATTTATTCAATTGACATGATATTAGTTGATGTAATTTCGTATTAATTATGTATTATTATTTCATATTAAATATGAACTTTCATGTCAAATGTTTTATTTGCAAAATGTCTTAAATATAATTATAAAATTTGGCGTAATAAGGTTACATTTTTAGTAGAACAGGCAAAGAAAAAATATTTCCAATATGCTATTTCAAATTGTAAAGATAGTAAAACTATTTGGAAGTATGTCAAAAGTCTAAATCCTAAAAAAAGTACATAATAATATCACGCATTTAGAATATAAAAGTATTTTAATTCAAAATGATGTTGATATAGCAATACATTTAATGTGCATTTCACAAATATTGCTGAAAGTATAGTTGATGACAAATTATGTAATAATGATGATGGTGCCAGATTTGATGCACTCAATAAATTTTTTAAATCAAAGTTACAAACGGGTAGTGAAAAATTCATTATACCAGAAATGAGTATTTTAGATGTAAACATGTATTTAAAAAAAACTTGACAAGTCTAAAGCAACTGGTTTAGATGATGTCGGACCAAATATTTTGAGTATGTGCAGCGATGTCATTGCACCAGCCTTGACATATATATTTAATCTAAGCATCAAAAGTGGTAAATTTCAAAGTATTTTTAAAACTGCAAGAGTTTGCCCAATTTTTAAAAGTGGCGATGCCTGTAATCCTGATAATTATAGACCAATAGCAGTTTTGCCTTGTCTCTCAAAAATCATAGAACGACATATAGCTAATAGTTTGTATATATTTTTAAATAGTAATGACCTTCTTAATACTACACAGTCAGGTTTCAGACCTAAACATTCGTGTACTACTGCACTTACTAAATTTGTAGATGAATGGTTGGCAAATATAGATAATGGAGAGATAAACGGAGTTATATTTTTAGATTTAAAGAAAGCTTTTGATCTGGTTAATCATATAATTTTATTGAAAAAACTTGAATATTATAATGTTTCAAATTGTACACTAGACTGGTTTAAGTCATACTTGTTTGAACGAAGCCAACAAGTTAAGGTCAATAACGTCATGTCTAATACTAAATGCATAAAAACTGGGGTACCACAAGGTTCTATCCTGGGCCCTCTGTTATTTATTTTATATATCAATGATTTACCACTTTTATAGAACATTCATTAATAGATTTATATGCAGATGATTCTACATTACATTGTAAAGGTAATAATTTACTTCAGTTAACTTCTAACCTTCAAAGTGATATTCGTGTAATTGAAAACTGGTGTTCGCAAAATTGTATGAAATTAAATGCCAAAAAGTGTAAATCAATGATTGTTGGTTCAAAAAAAAGACTTTGTTCAACTGGAAACAGTTTAGATATCAATATTTCAAATGAACAAATAGAAAATGTAGATTGTGAAAAACTTCTTGGTTTATATATTGACAAAAACCTAAATTGGAATCAGCAGATAGATAAAATGTCATGTACTATATCAAACAGAATCAATTTATTACAAAAGATGAGAAAATATTTACCTATGCATATACGTATTATCTATTTTAATGCTTATATTCTGCCATTATTTGATTATTGTTGCAATATATGGGGAAGCTGTTGTGAAAGTGGAATAAATAAACTTAATAAGTTATTAAAGTAATCTGCTAGGGTTATAGTAGAAGCTGACATAATGACATCATCCAGTTTATTGTTTAATAGTTTACGCTGGTTAAATGTGGAAAAACGCATTCAATACCAAAAGGCAATACTTGTATTTAAATCACTAAATGGTATGATTCCTAACTACTAGTATTTACAAGAAAATTTTCATTTTACTGATAATCAAAATTATAACTTACGTTCAGCTGATGAAAAACTATTAAATCTTCCAAAACCAAAAACAAATTTTTTAAAGAAAACATTTACATATTCAGGTTCTCAAATATGGAACAGTTTAACAAATGAAATAAAAATGAGTAATACACTTGTATCTTTTAAAACAAAATGTTACAAATTGTTCATCAATTGTGCAAATTAATATGCTTTTTCATTATTATTTAAATACAATTGTATATTGTGTATAATATAACTTTATAATACTCTATGTACTTATAAATATGTTATTATTATTTTGAGGACTCTCAGGAAGATTAGTTTTAACTAATGGGATCATCCTCTTGAAATAAAGATTATTGATTTTATTTTATTTATTTATGACAAAAAAGTGATGCTTGTTTTACTCAAACAAAAATAGGAGGATATGATCCACAAAAAGCCCTAGCATGCTTAAATATAAGGGTGCCAAGTATGTAGCTGATATCTCCAAATATGAATAATTAATAAGATAAATTGATTGAAAGAAAATCTGAAATTTGTACAAGAATTCCTCGGAAAGATAATGAAGTTAATGTGGAAACTGACAGAGCCTATAATACAAAGATTCAATTTTGATATGAGACTATTATAACACTGTCCGTTTCCCACTGATTAAAAAATAAATATTGGAATACATCTACTTATGACAGTGTAAACTGCAAACAAACTTTGCAATAAATTAGCCTAATTGGTTTCACATTTTTAAAATTGTTTCTGATTGTAGAGTTTTTGTTACTGATTTCACTCATTTAAATTGAACCTAGTTTTACTTTCTCTTTAGTCTTTAAACTTTGCCACACAATTTAGAATTTTATATTTTGGTGTATTCTATCTTTGAGAAAAAAAAATACAGGTCTTTTAGTATTAAATATGTTATCGAAAGGAAAAGCACCGTAAAACATAGAAACCTTGGCCCCCTGTATCAATTTACTGGTCACCGATTTGAGGTTTCTTGTATATGAAATTAATGAGTTTGTCCTGCTTATTAACGTTTCAGTGTACTTTCGCGTGATCCGAGAGGTGCTATCTTACTTGAAAAGTAATAGGACATTTTGCAACAGGTGGAAATCAGATGTTTTGGAGTTGACTTCATACTTGAATGTCATTTGTTTGGGGAAAAGTAAACTCATCATATCATAGACACCAGGATTAAATTTTGTATTTACGCCAGACGCGCGTTTCATCAACGAAAGACTCATCAGTGACGCTTGAATCCAAAAAGTTAAAAAGGCCAAATAATAAAATTAACGGTACCAATTTTCTTGCACCAGATGCGCATTTCGACAATACATGTCTCTTCAGTGATGCTCGTGGTCAAAATATTTGAAATCCAAATACGAAGTTGAAGAGAACATAATTTTAAAAGACAAACATTTTTTGGAAAAAAACTAGGAAGAAACGATATAGATCAATTATTCACAGAAATGAGATGCTATGATTAATTTCTATTGTTTTTATAAAGAAGTTCAGTTTTGTTTATCTAATCTTATCGTCGGACAACTGCTAAAATGTAAAGACATACTAGATTAAGGAACTTTTTCTTCATATTCAAAATTTTGGCAAAAGCGGCATTGACATTAAACTCTAATATACGATTTTGACCATATATGAAAAAAATCATTTTTTTCATCACCTATATAAATATTAAGGATTACCGTCAAATGAAACTCTCACTTTGGGAAATACCTACAAAAATTATCTTAGGTGTTACCCTACCAAAGGAACCAACCATACCAAGGTAAATACAGAATACCGGAGTATCACGTTACCTAAAACAATATGTCATTCAATCTGAACTTAAACTACTTCATTTGTATTTCAATACGAAGTCATTCTAATTGCAATGCAGAAATGGAAAACATCATAATAGAGTTACACGAGGTGTCGAACGCTTCACCTCTGTTTCAGTTGATACTCCGGTTTGGCTAATCAGTGTCCCTATACAAAGCAAAGAATTCAAACCCAATGAAAAAATTTTTAACCGGTCTACCGGCCTTCCACAGTTGGCTGTAGTCATGTATCAAATTATTATTTAAAAGTCTATTTACAGTACGTGTATTGCCGACATATAATATAGGTTGTAGCTTGATATATTTTACGTATTGTAAAAAAAAACCCAGAGCTTATGACTTCCATCAGTCTTGTGACGTGTTGCCATGTTACTCTGTATGCGTTATTGGCGTTGACAGGAACATCGTAGTGGTAATACATTGCTTAATGTGATGCCTACTTAATCTTCCAGCTGGATACGCTTCATAACTTGTTTGATCTGAGCGTCACTGGTGAGTCTCATGTTGACAAAACACGCGTCTGGCGTATCAAAGTAAAAACACAAAAATACTGAACTCCGAGGAAAATTCAAAAAGGAAAATCAAAAGTCCAAACACATCAAACGAATGGATAACAACTGTCATATTCCTGACTTGGTACAGGCATTCTCTAATGTAGAAAATTATCAAATTATAATTCTGGTACCTTTGAAAACTATTTACACCGCTGGGTCGATGCCACTGCTGGTGGACGTTTCGTCCCCGAGGGTATCAACAGTTAGTAGTCAGCACTTTAGTGTTGACATGAATATCAATTATAAAATTATGTTCATTTTAATAAATTTCCTGTTGACAAATTTTTATTCGAAAATAATTAGGATTTTCTTATCCAAGGAATAGATTATCTTAGCCATATTTGGCACAACTTTGGGGAATTTTCGGTTCCAATGCTCTTCAACTTTGTACTTGTTTTTGTTAAATGAGTGTCACTGATAGTCTTATGTAGACAAAACGCGCGTCTGGCATATTTAATTAATCCTGGTACCTTTGATAGCTATCAAAACAGTTTTACCGTTACATCCTACTTTGTTAAGGATCACTCTGATTCAAACAAAAAATTCTCTGAAACTGACATTATCAAGATGCTTGATATTTTTTATTAACAACATATTTGTTACGTTCGGAGGACGTATTTTTCAACAGACTGTCGGCATTCCAATTGGAACCAATTGTGCCCCTCTTTTTGCCGACTTGTTTCTTTACTATTATGAGGCTGATCTTTTACAGAAACTTCTTAGGAAGAAATATAAGAAGTTAGCAATATCCTTTAACTCTACTTTCCGCTATAAAGATGACGTTCTTTCACTAAAACATTTGGTGACTATGTTGAACGCATCTATCCCAAAAGGATACAACAGATACAGTTAAGTCGGCCTCATATCTTGACTTACATCTAGAAATTGACACTGAGGGTCGGTTGAAAACAAAACTTTACGACAAAAGAGATGATTTCAGCTTTCCAAATGTGAACTTTCCATTTCTTTGTAGCAACATTCCAGCTGCACCTGCATACGGGGTATATATATTTTCCAATTGATACGATATTCCCGTGCTTGCATTTTCTATCATGATTTTCTTGATAGAGGGTTGCTGCTCAGAAGGGAGCTATTAAACCAAGTGTTCCAAATGGTGAAGTTGAAATCATTCCTTCGCAAATTTTACAGATGCCATTACGAATTGGTTGACAGTTATAGAATAACCGTTTCACAAATGATATCGGATAGGTTCCTTACGTCGTAACTACAATCCCCTTCCCTTTCATTAATGTGACCTACCGAATTAAACTATTTACCGGATTTGTTATAACATTAGCAACACGACGGGTTCCACATGTGGAGCAGGATCTGCTTACCCATCCGGAGCACCTGAGATCACCCCAAGGTTTTGGTGGGGTTCGTGTTGTGTATTCTTTAGTTTTCTATGCTGTGTCATGTGTTCTATTGTCTGTCTGTTTGTCTTTTTCATTTTTTAGCCAAGCGTTGTCAGTTTATTTTCGATTTATGAGTTTGACTGTCCCTCTGGTATCTTTCGTCCCTTTTTTACATTATACAAATACCAAAAGTGTACTTTGGGCGTTCAATAAGCAGAACGTTTGCTTCTAACGGAAAATTCCATGAACCACAGATGTGTCCTTCCCAAAACATAAGCCAGATAGAATGCACCTTCAATCAAGCACTTGCATCTTGTGAAGAGGAAATGATCACAGGTCGGCCAGTACGTTACCAACAGCAGATATTTATTGAGTTTGAATCAAAATTTTACCAGGATTTTAATTCTTTAAAATTATGCTTTTTTATTTTATAAAAAAAAGTCATGTTATTTTATAAATAAAAACAAAAAAATCAAGACAAACTTTCAACAACACAGAATACTAAAAAAATAAGAAACACAAATCCAACTAAAAAACAGGATATAAACAAGGGTATATATATATGTGTGATATCAATATCATCTTCTCTAGTATCAATCCCATTAGGAGGTTTAGGTGGATTCTTATTATGGTGTCATCTTATTGTAAAATCACCTACCAGTGTATTCCTCAATACAAAAGTTCAATGACTCTTGGAATAATGATTTTGAACTAGAATTGTCTTATTTAATTGTTGAAAGAAAAACAACATGTTTATTGTCTGTAAATATCAAGTCCTTTTGTACAAATCAATATCAAATTTTCTAATAATGAATGTTCATGCATTTTATATACTAGTTTTATAGGTTGCTTTTTTTTAAAGACTTGTGGCTTTGTGAAGCACATAATATTTACTTTTTGGAAATAAGTGACTTGGTGTATATGTAAAATTTTAATCCTGGTATCTATGATGAGTTACCGCTGGGTCGATGCCACTGCTGGTGGAGATTTAATTCCCCGAGGGTATCAGCAGCCCAGTAGTCAGCACTCCTGTGTTAATTTGAGTTATCGGTGATATGTTCATAATAATAAATTTACTGTTAACAACATTTTAAACTTTTAAAATACTAAGACTTTTCTACCTCAGGAATAGATTACCTTAGCTGTGTTTGGCAAAACTTTTAGGAATTTGGGGTCCTCAGTGCTCTTTAACTTCGTACTTCATTTGTCCTTTTAAACATTTCTTGATTCGAGCGTCACTGATGAGTCTTTTGTAGACGAAACGCGCGTCTGGCGTATATATGAAATTTTAATCCTGGTATCTATGATGAGTTTATTGTAAAATATATGTAGCTAACATTTATATTTATTTATAGGTCTTATGGTTGATCCTAATCTTTGAGCAAAATGTTATCTGCTTGAGTTTTACAGAAGAATAAAGGCTATACATGGTTTTCAAAGGTAAATTTTAAACAAAATTAAACCATTTTTTTTATAAAAACTTTTTAAAATCTTTATAACTCAAAAGGTAGTATATCTAAAACACCTATCTAGGTCTTATGTTGCAAGGTTTCTGTCTGTTTCATGTCAGATGTACTTGACCTTACTTTCATGTTTAATGACTGTTAACTTTGCAACAAGTTTTCCCGATTAGGTCAGTTCCTTGGAACATTGAATACCATATTCAACTAAACCTTGACCTTGTTTTCATGGATTACTGTCTGTGATAGATTGCAACTGATTTAGTTTTCGGTCACTTTATTATTCAATTGCCAACACACTTATAGATTTTTTAACACCCTTTTAAACACACTAGGATCAACATCCTTCAAAAAGTGTTGACCAAACTTGGTACAGTATACATACTAAGTAATATCTAGAACCTTATAATTTCAAGGTTAAAGGTCAAGGTCACAGAGTCGAATATTTACACAGCCAGAGGATACCATGCTTTGCATTGCCCTAGTTACACTATCTTTTTTTCATTAAACAATTGTTTCAACTGTAAAAAAAAAACTTAGCAGTTATGTTCAGTATAAACATTGTTATAAAAAATTCCGTTTTGATTTAGAATAAACCATGGCCATAGGTTATAGATAATATGGATCCCCATTATTTCTATCGGTCATATTGCATATATCATAGGCGTATTTTTAGGTTGAAAGTTTTTCAAGTTAATTTATTTAGGAAAATATAAAATTATGTTATTTCACCTGGTGACACATATATTAATAATATTTCAGGTCAATGAAGCATCACTTTTGTTTCCAGGGCAACATACTTTAAAACTAGCCAATCAAATGGTCAAAAAGTTAAACAGACACAGAATTAATAAAAAAAAAAAAACCTTTTAAAAAAAAAGCACGATTCAACTTGGAAAATTGAAAAAGAAGTCAGAATTCAGTTCACAGATTAAAGAAGGAACCACTTATGATAATGAAACACAAGTGAATTAAGTAATATCTGATATTCAGCAAATACTTTCTCGTCAACCTATAAATGATTCTAAAAAAAACATTATCTTTGATTTGGAAACAACAGGTTTATCTCGGAATAGTGACATCACCCAGATTTCTGCATCAAATGGGTCAAATTTATTTCAAAGATATATAATGCGAAGATGTGAAAACACACACGAAGCCAGTAAAATCACAGGGCCTACAAATAAAATGTACCTGAATGGAACCTTAGTTTTGACTTGTGCAAGCACTATTAGATTTTATTTATTTTTTAAAATTACAAAACAAACCTGTTCTTGTAGGACACAATACAACCAATTTTGATATAATGGTTTTGGAAAATAGATGAAGAGAATTTAATGTGTTTGTTACATTTTTTTAGACATGTGAAAGGTTTCATTGATACATGGAAACTTTCCATGCGAGTGTTTTCAAAAGAAAAGATAAGGCTGGCAATTGCGAACAGCAGACACTTGTAAAGGACGTATTGGGAACAGAATATCATGCTCATAATGCTAAATAAGATGTTCTATCTTTGAAGGAACTGTGTTATAAGAAACTACGTGAAAATTGTACTGATAATGATTTGCACCATGTTAACTTTTATCATTCTAGATTATCTTTGAAGCCTCTAGTTGATAAAAAAAAAAAAAGTCATCAATACATCAATATGTTTCAAATTAGCTAAAAGTGGAATTACTTTATCTCACTTAAAAATTGCAAAGAAAAGAGACATTAATGGAATTAAAGTTATTTTGACAGAAAACAAAGTAAACTGTAAATATGTTGGTTCTTCAATCCAACATTTAACGGAGTCGGAGAAGTAACAAGTGAACTTTGATAAAACTAAAATCAAAATAATGTTGCATTTTTATGTGTCTTGGTACAGTACAGAAACTGCCTTTAATTAGTCTCCTTCCTATTTCTTATATAAAAGAATTTCCACCTTAGCAAACATGTTAAACCAAGCTAAAATCATAACATGTTTCCATTGATTCTATCCCTGCTATAGTAATTTTGTGTGTGTATGATTCAACTTTTTTTTTTAACTCTGTGTGTGTATGTTTGAAAGGAAAAGAAGTATAATAATTTGCCAAACTCCTCCTTAACGGCTTATTAGATATTGAAATTTTCACACTTGCAATACACAACATAAGAAGCCAACTTCCTGTTTGCCAATACTTTGTTGGTAAAATTTGATTGTCATGGATATGTTAGATATGGTGTAAGAGGCCATATTTTACCATATGTGCCATATTCTGTACATAATAATTAAAATATTGTGGATTCATTTTTATTCGTTGGATACCAATTTTTGTGGATTTCGTGGGTACAGGTAAACCACGAAATTAAATGTTCAACGAATAACAAATTTTCTATAGGCTTGTATGCAGACTTCTGCAAAATCACGAAATTAGATATCCACACACATGCAAGTTTTCCTTAATCCACGAAAATTGGTACCCACAAAAATTAATGAATCCACAGTAAACATAATTCTTAAAATAGTCAGAATATTCATATCTTTCTGTTAATTATTTGAAAGCACATTGTTTTGGCTATAAAAGAATTCAAACAATAATGTTTTTTAATCAAGGAAATAAGAAATTTTAACAAAAATCTTTGTTTTTTGGTGTCTTGCTATTGTGATTGTTTCTCTGTCAGTATGACTTAATATACATACTACTGCCATTGTTTGTGGTTTTTACGTAAACACTAATTGTGTGTCATATATACAGACAAATCTTTCATTTTAGTATTGAAGACTTGAAAAATATATATTAAAGTTGAACCAGAGGAGTAAACTACATACATATTTTAAAATATAACAATCTATATTTTTGCTTAATTATTGAGGCATTAAAAATAAAGAAAGTTAAAACCTTTGAAAAAGTTATAATTTCATCACTTTGAATGAATATTTTATTTGCAAAAGCATATAGAACATGCTATGGCAATACATAATATATACATAATGTGACAAATGTAATATGTTACTATGACAACTGAAAATATAAAATGTATTATCATTATGCTTCATCAAACTTAAATCATTAATTGAGGACAGGGTGACAAAAGTCTTGACATTTTGTTAATCCATTTACTTGCATGACTGGTATCTATGAATCGATAAATGAAAGAAAAAAAATATATGGTGATTTTCGCCAACTGCTGATTAATTTATTTTGCTCATTTTAGACTGCAGTAATGCTTATATAAACTGCATTAGCATAACATTTGTTTACATTTACATAGAAGCTATGTGTTTGTAGCTTTGAAATGATTGTATTTGGTCTATTTTTGTCTGTTAGGTAGTAACTCTTGCACATCAGAAAAATGCAAAACCTTGAATTTTCAACTTCTTGTCCTGTTGCCATGGTAACCGTAGTTCGTAAACAAAAATGCATTCATTTGATTGTCATGTGAAACTGTATTATTCTGTGTAAAAAAAGGATATGACAACATGTGTCACACTTTGTACACACAACTTTGAAAGATATACAGAGAACTGCTGTAGATCACTGTGTCGTTAGGGGTATCAAAAACGTTTTTAGGTCAAAAAATAGTCTGGTGATCCATATTTTTCTATCCATTTCTTAAAGCTCATTGTTTTGACCATTTTATATCAAATTTAAAAAAATATTCATATGACTATTTTGGGAGAAATTTAAGAAAAATAGAAATTTTTGACAAAATCTGTGTTTTTTGTGTGCAGCAGTGTTGATGAAATTGGAGCCGAAATTAATAAATATGAATAAAACTGCCATCATTTGTTTTATTTACATTTTTAATGTTAATTTTGTAATACATGAAGAACAAAACTAAAATACTTTGCTTGAAAAAAATCCAAATCACGGTATGTATTTATGCATACACGTGATGTACCAACTTTTGTGACCGTTACCATTGAAACGAGTCCGGTGACATACTATTTTTAACTCAAATTTTTTAGAGGCCATGACATAGTATGGTTCAAGGATTCAAGATTGTTTTCGTCATTGACTTATTTCGGCTAGAAAGAGCGTGTTTTTGAACTGATTGAGGATTGCATTGAATATCAACATTGGATGCTGCAGTTGCTGTGTTTGTATTGGCTGAGGTTACCAGTGTATGGATATTCAGTATTTCATGTGTATCTTCTTGGATACATGCACCACTATTCTGTCTGTATCTCGTCTAGTTGTCTGGGTTTTTTTGTCTGTATATGGTCTTCCTCATACTGTCATGTCTACAGAAGATCCGCCTGAGAACATTCTTTCCATTTCGGATAACCCAATTACGGATTTTGAGGCTACCAGGATTCCAGTTTTTCCAAGAAATCCCCTAAATTTGGCATCTGAAAAGGAAAAACGTACAATATATAAAATCCATTTACAAAACAACATAGCCTCAGTTTTATGAATATATAGAATTAGAAATGTATGTAGGCTTTTCATTTTGAATCATAACCTACTGTTGTAGACCTCGAGATATAAAGTAGTCGAACTAGTTGCAAGCGGTTGGAACCCCATTTTTTTGGCCGATCAATGCATTTGAATGGGAGCATATAGCTGAAACACCCCCCCCCCCCCCTTTTTACTCTGGGCTGGGAACCCCTCCTTTTTTAAAATGGCTGGATCCGCCCCTGAGTTGAATTAGGGAACATCTTCTTTGGCTCAATTGTTTAGGGCGCTGGTACCGTCCATAGAATTCCCAACACTACATTATTTTCTATACACGTTAGGATACTTCCGTACGATTTGCGTGACCTGGTTTTATGGGTCTAGCAACCGAAATATAGACGCAATTTCGAACAGCACTATATATATATATATATATATATCTGGCGGAACAAAGCAATGAAAAATACATCAATCTTATCACAAACACATCCTGATAACAATAAGAAGTGTAAGATGTTATTTTACTATAAATACATCAGCTGTGTGAACAGACAAAAATACTGTCAAAACACTTCCTGTGTGTGTAAAGGAAAGATTTCAGAAATGTTTTGTACTATATGCAAGTTCCTCCTTCTACGGAGCAATAAGTTTATGATACTCTCTTAATGGTACCATTTGGTACACATGTCACAACCGACCTACTCTAATCGATCATTTAGCATGCAAACCTCACAAATTCCATTATCTAAATGAACTTTATAGCTTGCTGTTCAGTGTGAGCCAAGGCTCTGTGTTGAAAGCCGTACCTTGACCTATAATGGTTTACTTTTATAAATTGTTATTTGGATGGAGAGTTGTCTCATTGGCACTCATATCCCATCTTTTATCTATTCAACATAATCATCCTCATTTTAAATCTTTTTGACATACTTCCTTCTTGAATTTTCTTTAGATTTAGTCTTTTTTGCAAGTTTTGATCTACTACTAGACCTTGTGTACTGATTGATAGTTTAGTCTTAGATGCATGATTTTCTTATTAGTTGTTAGTGGCTTTGAACTAGCTGTCATATAACTGCGAGTACTCTCAGATCTGTTCATTGTGTCTTTTTTTGTCAGGATGTATAAGTACCGGGCCACGTCCACTTGTATTTTTTGTCCATCTGATGAGTTATGCCTTTTTCAACAGATTTTTATAGTTCGTTCTTATATTGTACTGTTATACCACTGTCCCAGGTTAGGGGAGGGTTGGGATCCCGCTAACATGTTTAACCCCGCCACATTATTTATGTATCGGCCTGTCCCAAGTCAGGATCCTGTAATGCAGTGGTTGTCGTTTGTTTATGTGTTACATGTTTGTTTTTCGTTCCTTTTTTTTTTACATATTAAATAAGGCCGTTAGTTTTCTCGTTTAAATTGTTTAACATTGTCTTATCGGGGACTTTTATAGGTGACTATGCGGTATGGGCTTTGCTCATTGTTGAAGGCCGTACGGTGACCTATAGCTGTTAATGTCTGTGTCATTTTGGTCTTTTGTGGATAGTTGTCTTATTGGCAATCATACCACATCTTCTTTTTTATAATTTATACTTGTTCTATTAAGAGGTTGGCCAGAAGAGGACGACGGGGTTTGCTG
The DNA here is from genome assembly GCF_963676685.1 of Mytilus edulis. Classification (NCBI taxonomy): domain Eukaryota; kingdom Metazoa; phylum Mollusca; class Bivalvia; order Mytilida; family Mytilidae; genus Mytilus; species Mytilus edulis. The sequence continues at coordinate 40,035,575 of NC_092344.1, read as the reverse complement.
TTCGGGTTTAAGGTTGAGAGTTGTAAGTATTCTTCGTGGTCATTTTGTTCGTTTCCAGTAATCAATCGTGCACCTTTACATGTTGATCTTTAAGTCTTCGATTTCTCATTGCAGAGAAAGTGTCAATTAAAGCTTCTGGAATAATTCTGATGTCGCTCAATATCTCAGGATTTTCCAATTTTCAGTAGACTCCTAAGTGCATGTTTACCACTATCTAGAAAAATGGACCTATTAATTGGTCTTATACCTGCACAACAAAATGCAGTTATAAAGCCTTGAGGACACATAGCATTTAAAGTAATGTGGTACCTTTTCCTTACCTTTTTACTAAAACTTTTCCTTTTATAACCTCCTTACCACTAATACCTGTCTCATCACAATTAAAAATATATTCCGGCTTGTCCTGATGTCCAAGTCTAATTATTGTACTTTCTAATAAGTCAATATCTTCACTTGTCACTTCCATTCATGGATTGGATGCTTTGTCTGGTTAACGAAGTTTAATATATATATAACAATCCAGTCACCACTCTGTTGGTGGGTTTCCCGGCATGGTTGGTCTATCTTATCTAATATGGTTGGTCTATCTTATCTAATATGTGTATATACATATTAGATAAGATAGACCAACCATGCCGGGAAACCCACCAACAGAGTGGTGACTGGATTGTTATATATATATACCTATTAAATAAGATAGACCAACCATGCCGGGAACCCCACCAAACCAGTAACAGATCATGCACAGCCATTCTCTCAGCCATTTTAATTGTTAGATAAATAGTCAAAACTGTTATATGCTATGTCTGTTTGTCTTTTTCATTTTTAGCCATGGCGTTGTCAGTTTGTTTTAGATTTATGAGTTTGACTGTCCCTTTGGTATCTTTCGTCCCTCTCTTAGGGACATCATGAAAAAAATCAATGAAGGATAAAAAAAAAACTTAATTCAAATAGTTTGGGGGTGGGGGTAAAAATTGCTGCAAGTTTTGTTTAATTGACATCGATTTTATATATATCCTTATTGGTCAATCAATTTTTCCCAAATTAAGTTAAGAGGGGGACAGGAGGCAGTGAAATATATTAATTAAAGTTTTTTGTATCCTACATTGAACTTTTGATGTCGTCCCTTATTTCTAAATCTTATATAACATAGATAGATCTCTAGATTCTAAACGAAGCTGTAAATAGTGTTGTTTCGATAGTATTCCAAAGAAACTTCGGACCTTACATTTTACAGTAATAAATCATACAAGTTAAAGAAATCCCTTTTCTCTGTAACCTGTGATCTCTGGTGGCAGCGTTTTAATATCAACCCTAGGTTTGTTTCAGTATATCGGAAGTTAAGAGCATTGATCCGGACACATATTATAATTTATATTCAAGTTTAATGAGATATAAGTGGGTTATTACGTTTGTTGTTAGATATTAAGGTTAATTGTTGGTTGCTGTTATATCCAGTGGCAATTAGTGCAGGCATGTTAAGAACGAAAATTATTTTACAATAATTACATTGGATGTATGTTTCATTACAATGCTTTATTCTGATTGGCTAACTGCACATCACGTGTTATTCCGTAAGCAGTTGCATTGCTCAATACAACTTTTCATTCATGATAACACGTGGTCCAACAATAAAGTGCACAGATGAATTAAATAAAAAAATATATAAAATTCGTATTTTCATGATCATAGCTAAAAAATGTAATTATAAGTATTGAATGCTTCTTTTTGTAACTTTATAGGGTTGTAAAAGCGTTGACCGTGCGCACATTTTTAGAATTCGCGCTTCATACAAAATGTACTTCGATCAACGCTTTTACACCCCAATAAATTTACAAAAAGAAGCATTCAATTCTTAAATATATAGAAAAGACAGGTCTTTTAATAGAGGACATCAAATGAAGATCAGGAAACGTAAACCTATATACATTTATTTGACGTGGCTCTGTATCTATACATCCCGTTATTGTTTTTGTATCCTTGTCTTTCGTTTTTTTGCTTTTGTGCTTTATCTATAGGCCTTTTAGTGTTTCTTTGCTACGTATTTGTTTGTTTTATAGTGATGAAAATAACAACAAAATGAAGGCTGCTTTTTAGCTCACCTGGCCTTAAAGGCCAAGTGATCTTTTCTCATCACTTGGCGTCCGGCGTCCGTCGTCCGTTGTCGTCGTTAACTTTTACAAAAATCTTCTCCTCTGAAACTACTGGGCCAAATTACACCAAATTTGGCCACAATCCTCATTGGGGTATCTAGTTTAAAAAATGTGTCCGGTGACCCGGCCAACCATCCAAGATGGCCGCCATGGCTAACAATAGAACATAGGGGTAAAGTGCAGTTTTTGGCTTATAACTCAAAAACCAAAGCATTTAGAGCAAATCTGACATGGGGTAGAATTGTTGAACAGGTGAAGATCTATCTGCCCTGAAATTTTCAGATGAATCGGATAACCCGTTGTTGGGTTGCTGCCCCTGAATTAGTAATTTTAAGGATATTTTGCTGTTTTTGGTTATTATCTTGAATATTATAATAGATAGAGATAAACAGTAAACAGCAATAATGTTCAGCAAAGTAAGATTTACAAATAAGTCAACATGACTGAAATGGTCAGTTGATCCCCTTAGGAGTTATTGCCCTTTATAGTCAATTTTTAACCATTTTTCGTAAATCTTAGTAATCTTTTACAAAAATCTTCTCCTCTGAAACTACTTAGCCAAATTAATCCAAACTTGGCCACAATCATCTTTTGGGTTAGTAGTTTGAAAAATGTGTCCGGTGACCCGGCCATCCAACCAAGATGGCCGCCATGGCTAAAAATAGAACATGGGGTAAAATGCAGTTTTTGGCTTATAACTCAAAACCCAAAGCATTTAGAGCAAATCTGACATGGGGTAAAATTGTTTTTCAGGTCAACATTTATCTGCTCTGAAATTTTTAGATGAATCGGACAACTCGTTGTTGGGTTGCTGACCCTGAATTGTTAGGTTTAAGGAAATTTTGCTGTTTTTGGTCATTATCTTGAATATTATTATTGATAGAGATAAACTGTAAACAACAATAATGTTCAGCAAAGTAAGATTTACAAATAAGTCAACATGACCGAAATGGTCAATTGACCCCCTTAGGAGTTATTGTTCTTTATAGTCAATTTTTAACAATTTTCATAAAATTTGTAAATTTTTACTAACATTTTCCACTGAAACTAATGGGCCAAGTTCATTATAGATAGAGATAATTTTAAGCAGCAAGAATGTTCAGTAAAGTAAGATGTACAAACACATCACCATCACCAAATCACAATTTTGTCATGAATCCATCTGCTTCCTTTAATATTCACATAGACCAAGGTGAGCGACACAGGCTCTTTAGAGCCTCTAGTTATCATTCAAATCAATTTTCTTCTTTCATTTTAGGATAAACAATATAAACGTGCAGATTGCTCCAAGTAATATGTGCACAAAAGATTTAGCAAATCACATCACTGCAAAGCACATTGACGGCATGTTTAAATGTGACACTCGTCAAAGGACATTTGCTTACAAGAAAACTCTGGACCATCACTGTCAGGCAGTGAACAGTGGCAAGGTGTGTATTTGCATTCTGTGCGATTCCAATTACCGGTATAAGACAAACTACAGGCGACACCAAAGGAACGTACATGAAATGTGAAAAACTTATTGATCATAAAGATAGTCGCATCAAATTCCCTTATATTAACAACGATGCGTATGTCCAAATAGGGGTACAGCAATCATCATTGTGTTATCATCTTAATCACTATAAAAACAAACAAATGTAGCAAAGCACTAAAAGGCAAATTTAACAACCTCATTTTGCTTTTTTATTGTACGATTTTATTTATCGATGTAAAATCCACCCATACAGGATTGAAAGGTTTTAAATACTTGAACCGAATCCTTACCCTACAGAATTTCCGTTTTGAATTTTACAACGAAGTTCGATATTTTTGTTATTTTACTTTTTATATCCAAAAACAGGTGTCAATTTTCAGCGATAAACAATTTAAAATACTAGTAAGTTTTTTTAATGGCGAAAATCTGGTACACTTCAACTATCGGCGCCAATGAACAATCAGTTTCCCTTTGTAGTACTGCCATTTCTATTGTGACGTAAAATATTTCGGGACCTTTGTCAGAGACATCTGGTAATGACGGACATACAGTGATAAATCAATCATCATATTTAAAATCATTAGGACCATATAATCAATGGAATTGAAATATTTACTTAGTAATTTTTCATTTTGGATAGCAGAAATAATTGTTTTCTAAGTACATTAATTGAAACATTTTGGATATAAGTAAATTTGAAATTGTATGAATTTCAAGATTACTACTAAGGAATATATCTGCGTCTTGCAGAATATAAAGGTTGTAAGTGAAACATAACATTTCATGAAAACACGCAACCACTTTTTCGTTTCTCGATATAACGAGTCATTTATCTTTCAACCCTGTAGAAAAGTACGTAATGTGATACAGGAAAATGGAAGTCTAGTTGATGTTCGCGAATTCAACTGAACAGAGAAAAGCTTGCCTTTATACAAGATACATATAATATATTTTTTACAGCTATACTAACAAAACATAGCTGGACTGGTATGAATCACAGACACTTGGGTATATGCAACTTCCGCAGCAATGTTGTCGGCTCTCCGAACTTTACCAAAGTCCTGCGTTTAACATGTATCTATACCAAATATTAAGTTGATATATCACAAATCCAAAAAACACATTATGGCAATGATATAAGAATTACATATGGGTAACGTTCAAACATTATGTGTATAGTATGTCCTTGTGATTAGCAATAGTTATAAGACGGTCAGCACCTTTAAACATGTTTATCCTTGCCACATTATCTATGTGCCTGTCCCAAGTCAGGAGCCTGTAGTTCAGTGGATTTAATGTTTTCTGTAGTTGCTTTATTTGAATTTTGGTAGATATATGTCTCAAATGGTGGCAATACATTGTAATACCATATCACCTTATATATTTATAAATATATTTTTTTCACTTGAATTAAGGTGGTACCTAAAACTTCAGGGAGATAACTCTGTAAAGTCAGCTAAATAAAGGCAACAGTAGTATACCGCTGTTCAAAACTCGTTAATCTATGGACAAAAAACAAAATCTGGGTAACAAACTAAAACTGAGGGAAACGCATTAAATATAAGAGGAGAACAACGAAACAACATTAACTAAACGTTTTAATATAAACGTTGTTTTGTAAAAGGAATATTAAGCTTCTCAATGATCAAAATTGGTGTTTGTCAAACTGCTATATAACCAGTGTAATTTTTCTGACAAAACGGTTGGTTCAAATTTTTTGAAATTTTTTATATTTTTGGGTCAAAGTTAATAATTTGGACAAAATTTTATGAAAATTAAACGAGCAAAATTAATTTTGGTGAAAGTGTTGGGTACCACCTTAACAAGCAGATACAGAATATGATACAATTTGAAATCCTGTTTAATCTATGTGTAGATTAATTATTGAACCTTTCAATTGAGTAGGAATGGTCAGCTGATGCGTCCCCAGTACAATTTGGAATAGAGCTACATGCAGTTTGTTTCTGTTAAACATCCTTTTTGGTGTCTCATATCTTTTTTTATAATACTGAAACAATTATTTTTAAGTTGAGAAATATGTTAGAAACAAAACTGCCATGTTCTTTTCCCTTTGCTACTTGGAAAGATGTTCCGAAAAAGTACGGGGAAAATTTACTTCCCTTTAACAAAAGTTCGGGAAAAACAGTCAACTTCCGGGCACGTAAATTTGAAAGTAGTCAAAAAAGTTAAAATCTTTTTATTTTATGCTGGAGATGGACTAAAAATGTTGCGAACAATACAAATTTGATAAATATAACGATGTCTGCGATCCGACGGCAAGGAAGGCACGTTTTCAAGAGAAATCTTAGTATGTGAAAGTAAAATTAGGTATTTTCTCTGAGGCGTTTAAATCACTCGAAACTAGTTGAGACATGCACAGAAGTGATAGATATGTTTTATAGATATAGAAAATTGAATATTTTAATCCACAAATTATTTTTTTGTTAATATCTGTATCATATACCTATTGGAAGCGCCTGTGGTATGAATGAGCACATTATCTGAAATGAATTCTGGAAAATATTTGTTTCTGTTCCCCTGAAGCTATTTTTTTTCACATAATCTGTAGCAGATTGTGTCAATGCGTCTTCCAGGATGAGTCCAGACCCAATAGTTTTGGTGGCACAGTATTATCATTTGTTGTTGATTCATAAAAGGTTTTTTTTTTAAATTAACAAAAATACCCAAAATATCGGGCTAAGATTTAGGTTAAAGGTTAACAAATTAAAATTTTGAATATTAGAATTTTTAATGAATAATTTGTTTCTGTTCCCCTGAAGCTATTTTTTTTAATCTGATGATAGAATTCTTTTTTTTTCACATAATATAGCATAACAGTTTGTTGAGGATCGTAATTTTATAGCACAGACATTTTTTTTTTTGGTTAGCATTTGAAGATTTTGGAATTTCTTGCTATGTACACAGCTTTTTCTTTGGTATGTCTCCCAAGCTTTTACCTGTAAGCATAACACTGTCTTGTCACAAGATGCTCACTTTTACAATCATAAAATGTGAGGAAGGCGCAGCCTAAATGACAACCTATTAAGGGCATACAATACAGTTACAGGGGAGGTAATGACGTTGCTAACGTAAAATGATCTTCGCGATGTCAAACTATGACTTAGCGGGAAAAGATGCTGTTCTCGACTGATTTTTATCATTCAAACTTATTTAACTTGAAAACGAGTTCATGGACCTCTCTTTTTCAAAAATGCCATTTGGTTTGATTACGTAAGAAGATTATTTAAAGTTTTGCCAAATACACCTCAGAAATAGAAAACCTATCTATTTTAATGTTTGAAGGTTCACCAATATTGTCTTCGGGTTTCTTCAAGGATTTAATAAAATAAGATGGAATATTCCTCGATACTATTTTCCGAAGAACTCTGATCGGAATAACTAGTCTAAGATAGCTTTGGAACATATGTAAAATCATGCAAAATAGTCGGTTTTTGAGAAACTCCTTGAATAGTCGTGACATGAAATCCATATGTGTTTTCTCCGTTCCTAGCTATAGGATACTTTTGATTTTTTTAAATTTAAATAGTCAAAAGAAGCAACGGTGAAACTGTCTGAACTAAAAGAAAACATAGGTTCTTTATCAAGCATAAAGCACATACTACTAGTAAAACGCTCCAGTGACTCCTTCCAAACAGTTGCACCAAGTCGATTACTAATTGCTCATAGTTCTGTAGAACCATTGTATTTGTCCAATACATCACTTAAAAGCAAATGAAGTGGTTGGCCACATGTGGAACTTTTAAAAATGCATCTATCAATAAAAAGCCTAGGAAATAATCTCAAATATAAATCATCCAACCCCAAATATCTGTTTTCCTATGAATAAAACATATCTTTGCAATAATTTCTCCTCAATTTCATTTGCAGTAAGTCAATAAATAAAATTCCAATGAACAAGAATTCTGTTTCTCTTCGTGCACATCAAAGCATCTAATATCAGGTAGTTCAGAAGAATATCCCTCAAAGAAACATTATTTAATACACTAAACATTATTTAATACACTGTCTGGTGATTTTTAATGTTTCATCAAGCCATTCAACCATCTTCATTGCCTGCAAACTTTCTGACAATCGTCAAGTTTTTTCTGGAAGGCCTTATTCACAGCTTGAAGTTCATCAATACTTTTTTATGAATCCGTACCAAATCCGTATATCATCCTACCCTGGTACCCAATAGTGAAGTGCAGAACTTAAGCATCCTAAAAATCCACCTTATATCATGCTTTATTCTATTTTCAGTCCCAATATTTTATGAAATATTTAAACTGTTGCACAGTTTGGGACATGTCCACAATATTCTGAGTATAAAGACTGCAGTAAAAGTGGTTTAAATGTCATAAATTTGTTAATACTTCTGCCAGAATCATCCTGAAACCAAATAAATCAATGTTTGTGACGTCAACTGATTTAGGATCAATCTCGTTAAACTCCTGTAATCAGTCTGCTAAAAATCCGTCTGTCTGCATGCATTAATATGAAATTAGTAGATTTCGAAAGCACGTTATATGATCTTTAGGCTAGCAATTCAATCATACTATAATGCTTTCAGATTCTATTTGTTTTTCAACATTTAATTCATCTGTAATGTAAAAGTTGAAATGGTCCTGTTTATCTGGCGATCAGTTAATATTTTTTTTAATCTTTTAATGATTAATGATTTGTCACATATGCAACAGTTTTTATCCTGTACACATTTCTGATACTCTCTAAGATGATGATCACACAATGTAACCTAAACATACACACGAATCAAGTCTTAAGGGAAGTCTGAAATGTGCAACACTCGACCGAAGCAACCCTACATGATTTATCACAATGTAAAGTTGCGAGGAAACTTGAAACTAAAACAGATACACACAAATCTGGTGCATTAATTGCACAATCACTGGTACATGAACTCGAAATAGATACACCTAAATATGTTACATTACTTGCACAAATAAATCTATTTTACTTGAACATTCACTAAATTCTAGACTTCTGGGTTTAGCAGGGTTTTTTTTACATCATCGCTCAAGGGACTGCTCCTTGTTAACCTTGTATCACATGTCCAGCAAATGCAATCTTCATCTTCTTTAGTATGATGTTCAATTACATATAAAGTATATGCAGGTAATTCATCCTTTTTCTGACACATATTAACACAGCGCTTTGGTCATATGTGCTACAAATTTTAGAGGGACCTGGTTCCCTACCAGTGTGTACTAAGCTACAATTAGTTTTTTTTGCGGCATTGGGTAAAATGTATCCTGTAATTATTAACACTCAATCAATCTTATGCAACCTTCAAACACTTTTTGATAGTTACTAACTTTAATTAATGCTAAGTGTAACGGGACAACAACATGAACAACGTATGAAAATATATGTACATGAAGAATTAAAAAAATCAAAATGGCCGCGTGTATTTTAACTGATTTTACACAGATTTGTGTTTAGATTTACAACAGAACACGTCTGTATAGTTCGTAGATGTACACGTATGAGTGTATAGTTACAAAATTTGAATATATGGAAATATACCGAAGACAATTGCCCCTACAGAACTGAAATGTTTGCAGCAGATCTGCTTCAAACAAAATGCTTGCAGGAACACTTTGAATAATGTTTGCAGCTACCTGCAAACATTGCAGCTTTCTGCGGCAAGCTTGCAGAAACAAATATGTTTGCAGTAAGATTGCAGGAAAAACTAGAATATAAGGGATGTTCGCAGCTATATTGCAGGAATCTTTGACAATTTTATATGTTTGCAAGAGCATTGCAAGAAACTACATAAAACGACTGAGCATTCCTATTGGTAACTTCCTGGAAGATAAAGATTTGAAATTGTTGGTGATGTTTGTGTCATGATATATATTAGTGTTCAGGGAGGCATTATAGTTTGGCAACTAACAGATTAGTTTTTAAAGACATTATTTGTAAGTACATATTCATCGTAGAATGTTAACTTTTGAAATTCATTCCATCCACAGATATCTGCATGAGGTTTAAAATACATTTTCAAATATTTAACCATGCAATATACAATACTCCCTCGTATTCTTAGAGATTATAACTTTCAAAATATATGTAAGTCTAGTTGAATTTTGTGACAATTTTAGTTTAACTATAGCTGTATATAATCATATACATTCGCAAAGAAAATTTCAAATAAATCTTTTTAACTTTAGATTCATGCATGTAATTCATTTGAGAACGTACTTGGAATTAATTTAACTTATTAAACATGTTTTAAAAAGGGTATAAACTTATGCTATGATAATTTTTCAAATGATAAAGTAATTGAAATATTTTATGAATGGATGGATGTAACATAACTTTTAAGAATTTGCTGTGTAATATATTTAGATAAAATGATGTGTATACACACCATGACATTGGTTAATTGTATAACAGATTGATTTGAGTAAAAATGTTTGCAGCAGGTCTGCAGCAAACACGCAGGAGAATGATTACTTTGCATCAATATGTTTGCAGCAGGTCTGCGGCAAACACTCATTTGCATATAAATGTTTGCAGCAAACAGGCAGGAGAAAGATTAATTTGCATAAATATGTTTGCAGCAGGTCTGCAGCAAACACTAATTTGCATATAAATGTTTGCAGCAGGTCTGCGGCAAACACTCATTTGCATGGTAAATTGTTTGCAGCGTATTTGCAGCAAACACACCGCAAACACGGACTCTATGTTCGCTGCAAGTTCGCAGCAGACTTGCAGCAAATGTTTGCAGGAGGCTGATTTTTTCAGTAAGGGTGCTAATACAACATTCCGTAAGACGTATTTTCAAATTTAACGCGTCAAAAATCACATGGTAGCTCCCTTTTGTTATGACCCATAAAAATTATAAAAATAAAATTAAAAGTTGAAGTTAATAATACCACGGCTTTTTATTTTTATATTACATCTGCTAAATCTTTTAACATTTTAAATCACAGAAAGAATGGATGTGTCAACATTAGATAAAAAAAAAAAAACCCGACAAATAGGCAGGAAGAGCAAGGTATCTTTTCAAAGAGTAACATAACTGATATTGGGTTGTTTTTGTAATTGATTCCAATATTGAAGGGTAAGAACAAGAAAAAATATTAATCAGCCAGAGATCAAATAAGTGGCAGGTTATTGATCATAGAAATCGACGTAAACTCGTATATTACAGAATTGAAGCAAAATATTTTGCGTCTTATCAACAAAGCTAAATCTGTTCATGAAAAAAGAAAAGCTGATTGGAATATGCCCATACTTTTTTCCTAACTTGTTTTCATTCTTGCTCTACATGTACATCTAACAACACTATCGTTCAATCTACAGGAACTTATATCACAAGCATGCACAAGACTTTGTAAGAGATAACGTTTGGTGTCTTGACGAGGACAGCCGTATCGTTTTCACATTATTCAATTCCTTGTGTAGACCCATTGTTGGCCGTCAGCTGTTAGCTCTTTGGTCAGGTTGTTGTCTCTTTGACACATTCTCTCCCAATTTCCATTCTCAGTTTAATTTTAAATTGTTTGTAATACAGACACTGATGGAACATAAACAAACCATGGACATGCACACACTACTTCACATAGAACACCAATCAAACTATCACCAGTAAGGTGTTTTTCTGTCTTTTGGATTTTTACCACTTCTATGTGCTGCCTTTTAAAGTTGTAATGACCTTTAATGCATACTTGAACAAGCCTACTTGTTCCTGACAATAGCAACCAATAAGCATTTGAATGTTATGTGCAATTTTACAATATTCTAATATTTTATGGTTGATTTGTTTAATCTAATTCTTTAACATTTAAAAAAAGTATTGAATAGTTCAATAAATAAAGGCAACAGTAGTATACCGCTGTTCAAAACTCGTAAATCCATGGACAAAAAACAAAATCGGGGTAACAAACTAAAACCGAGGGAAACGCATTAAATATAAGAGAACAACGACATAACACTAAAATGTAACACACATAGACAAAATCCCACGAGAATAACAAATTTAACATATATATGTAACATCAAAACCAAATACATGAATTTGGGATAGACAAGTACCGTGACACGTCTTATTGCAATGTGAATTTACACTCAAAAATAAGAGAAAACAAACGACACAACGTTATAATGTAATACACACAGAAACGAACTATAATATAACAATGGCCATATTCCTGACTTGGTACAGGGCATTTATAAAGGAAAAAATGGTGGGTTGAACCTGGTTTTGTGGCATGCCAAACCTCGCACTTTAATGGCCATGTGAAACATAACATCAAAATGACAACACAGGACTACAATATAAATAAATTGGAGAACACAATTGAGAAAGAATCACACGAACAAAAGGCAACAAGTTCAAAATTTTAATACGCCAGAAGTGTATGTTGTCCACACAAGACCTACGTGTGACGCCCAGATACAAAAGTTTGAAAGCCGAAACGAGTACAAAGTTGAACAGCATCGAGGACCAAAAGATCAAAAAGGTTGTGCCAAAAACGGCAAGGGTTTTCTGTTAGTTTACCTGAAAATCCCTATAATTTAGAATAATTTATACTTTTGCAAACAGTAAATTTTATAAAATGAATATTCAAAAGATGTACATGATAAAACTGAAGTATTTACTAATTACAGGAAACAACTGAAATACATTTACATAACCAGACATTTGAAACACAAAAGTAGACACATCCGAATAAGTTTAAACCTCTACGCCAAGTGACGTCCTATTTTAAACTGAAAAATGACGAAAAAATTACGTCATTTGAATTTGTAAAACAGATCATCAAAAAAGGAAAAATGACGTCACATAAGAATGAATAAGATAGAATATGGATTGATTTAAGATTATATATTTGAACTAAATACTGATTTTGCATTTAATATCAAAGAACATTTTAATACTTATTAATATCAAACTAAGGTAGCAATTAACTATATTATAAAACTATGTCCGGTTTGTTTTGAATCTAACTTCAAACGTAAAATATCGTACTGATTACGTTGAACGAAATCAAATCTAATAAATGAAGTCGGTGATTAATTTTCTTTACCATAACACATAAATATAATAGAAATGACGTCAACACATTTGACAAAATCCGATGAGAATTACAAATACAACATTAAACATTTAAACTAAATACATGAATTTGTGATAGACAAGTACCGTACCACGTCTTATAGTAATGCGAGTTCACAATCGGGAATAAGTCACGTTTGGTAATTAAAAGATTAGACGACATTATGACAAAACACTATCTACCATGTGGTAAAAATGTCCTTAGCTAGTTTGGTCAACGACACATCGTATGGATCCACCAAATCGTGATGGTGTCCATAAAATATACGGAGTGTCAATTTTAATCTGTCCTCCTCATAACTTTGTTGGAGCAGTTTCTGCGTATGGAGCACACTCCTGTATATGAAGTCCGTATAGTGTGAACAAGCACGAGAATAATGTATCAATTGTGATATGTAAACACCATACGAACGGGGAGAGGGTATGTTACTGCTGAGAAATGGGAAATTGATAATTGGGGAGTTGAAATCGTCCCGTTTATCATAGATTTTCGTGTGAAGTCGTCCATCTACGTCAATATTGAGGAAAAGATCAAGGTATGAAGCAGTCCTTCTTGTATCAGTGGTATCCTTAATTTCAAGTTCACTTGGATATATGAGATGTAAGTATTGGCTGAAGTATGGGTTATTCAATGATAGAACATCATCAATATATCGGAAAGTAAAATTAAAGAATTTCGCAAGGTGCTTTTTCTTTTTGTCTTTTAGAAGGTTCTGAATGAATTCTGCTTCATACGAGTACAAAAACAAATCAGCCAGCAGGGGTGCCCAATTAGTACCCATTGGAATACCGACTGTCTGTTGAAATATAAATCCTCCAAACTCAACAAATATATTGTCGATCAAAAAGTCCAGCATTTTGATAATATCATCTTCAGTATATTTTCTGGGAGATTCAGTGTGATTTTTCACAAAATATGAATTATTGTAACCCAAATCAAGAAATTTGTATCTACGATTTCCATTTTTATAGAAAAAACTCTGTTTTATAAGATGGTGTAGTCGATCTTTCAACTGAGCATGGGGAATAGTAGTATATAGCGTAGAAAAATCAAAAGTTTTTATGTTGCTGCAAAATTGCAAAGATTGTGATTGAAGGTTAAGCAGTAGATCTTTCGAATTTTTTTCAACCATCATTAACAATAATAAAACAGTAATATAACTTAGGAATATAAACAATTTTTTCACCTGACGTGAAACAACTTTAAAAATATTTCTTTTCACTGTGACATTGCCCTCTGACAGCAAAGATGACCGAACACTAGTACTATCTTGCTTGCAACATTAAACGTAATATTTAAATTAAAGGTCTTATTTTTGCTTCTTATTAACAAGGCTTATTCTGTTCATATAAAAAATAAGTTGATTGCAATGTGCCCCCACTTTCTTCTTAAGTTGTTTTATTTCTTGCTCTACACCTCTTTGAACAACACTATCGTTCATTGAACAAAGCTCAATCTGTTCATATAAAAAATAAGTTGATTGCAATGTTCCCACACTTTCTTAAGTTGTTTTATTTTTTGCTCTACACCTCTTTGAACAACATTATCGTTAATCGAACAAAGCTCAATCTGTTCATATAAAAAATGAGTTGATTGCAATGTGCCCCCACTTTCTTCTTAAGTTGTTTTATTTCTTGCTCTACACCTCTTTGAACAACACTATCGTTCATTGAACAAAGCTCAATCTGTTCATATAAAAAATGAGTTGATTGCAATGTGCCCCCACTTTTTTCTTAAGTTGTTTTATTTCTTGCTCTACACCTTTGAACAACATTATCGTTAATCGAACAAAGCTCAATCTGTTCATATGAAAAATAAGCTAATTGGAATGTGTCCACACTTTCTTCCTAACTTGTTTTAATTCTTGCTCTGCGCGTACATCACCAACACTATCTTTCTTTCGTAAGGAACTTCCTATTACAAGCATGAACAAGACAAATTGTTTGTAATACAGACGCTGATGAAACATAAACATGGACTTGCGCACACTACTTCACATGGAACACCAATCAAACCAGCACCAGTAGTGTCTTTTTCTCTCTTTTGGATCTTCACCACTCCTATTTGCTTGTCTAATGTTGTAATGCATACTTGAACAAGGCGTCTTACTCCTTTGAATAACAACCAATTAAACAAATTAAGGGGCACTCAGGCAATTGATTGTTTAGTGCAATTTTACCATATTATAATCTCTTATGGTTGATTCGTTTAATCTTATTCTTCCTGGTTTCTTTTGTCACAACTGTTTTGTACAAAATTTGCTGACAATTATGCAGGTCTCTTGAAAATAAATCGGGGAAAGATGATTGCGTGCAATTCCTCATCATTCCTCTGAATGAGGTACGCACTGGCTTGCAGTTGTTTTTTCTCCGTTTTATCATCTTCAAATTGACTTCCATCTCTTACAAACTTTAGCACCTTACTTGCCCTGAACAAATCCTGAAATTCAGGGATGCATGTACCCTATATCAAACAGAATTAAAAGTGTTTTAAAATGAAGCATTTAGCAGTAATTTGAATTACTAGATAATTATTATTCCTTTCCATACATGACTTATTTATTTTATTTCCATATCTATCAAAAGGTAAAGAGTAGTTATATAAGAACTCATCGTAATTTTAATAAATAAAAACAAAAAGCCTGACAAATTTAGGGGTAACAAAGGAATGAATATAATATAAAATTACTATTTCTAAAATACCAATCTACAAAAGTCTCTTTTTCACCGTCTATTCCCTTGAAGATGGGAGTATCTTTCATGGCATTTATGATGTCCTGTTTTGTTTGTATATTCATTTTATTTTTATTAAATTTACTGTTTGCAAAAGTATAAATTACTCTAAATTATAGGGATTTTCTGGTAACTTAACAGAAAACCCTTGCCGTTTTTGGCACAACCTTTTTGATCTTTTGGTCCTCGATGCTGTTCAACTTTGTACTCGTTTCGGCTTTCAAACTTTTGTATCTGTGCGTCACACATAGGTCTTGTGTGGACAAAATACACTTCTGGCGTATTAAAATTTTGAACTTGTTGCCTTTTGTTGGCTGTTGTTCGTGTGATTCTTTGTCAATTGTGTTCTCCAATTTATTTATATTGTAGTCCTGTGTTGTCATTTTGATGTTATATTTCACATGGCCATAAAAGTGCGAGGTTTGGCATGCCACAAAACCAGGTTCAACCCACCATTTTTTCCTTTAAAAATGCCCTGTACCAAGTCAGGAATATGGTCATTGTTATATTATAGTTCGTTTCTGTGTGTATTACATTATAACGTTGTGTCGTTTGTTTTCTCTTATTTTTTAGTGTAAATTCACATTGCGATAAGACGTGTCACGGTACTTGTCTATCCCAAATTCATGTATTTGTATCCCAAATTCATGTATTTGGTTTTGATGTTATATATATATGTTATATTTGTTATTCTCGTGGGATTTTGTCTATGTGTGTTACATTTTAGTGTTATGTCGTTGTTCTCCTCTTATATTTAATGCGTTTCCCTCGGTTTTAGTTTGTTATCCCGATTTTGTTTTTTGTCCATGGATTTATGAGTTTTGAACAGCGGTATACTACTGTTGCCTTTATTTGCCATATTGATTGGTTTTGGTGCTGGTCTTCCACCTGTTTTGTTTCTCTCTTTTTTCTCATAGAAAAACTTCTTGACATCCCTGGTCAGGTTTCTAAATTTTGTT
The DNA here is from genome assembly GCF_963676685.1 of Mytilus edulis. Classification (NCBI taxonomy): domain Eukaryota; kingdom Metazoa; phylum Mollusca; class Bivalvia; order Mytilida; family Mytilidae; genus Mytilus; species Mytilus edulis. The sequence goes on along the minus strand of NC_092344.1, from coordinate 40,019,168 downwards.
TTGACAGTGGATACATTTCTATAGCTAACCCCAGAGCATACACCTCCTCTGTAATCTGAGCCCACATCTTTTTTTTTTTGGCACCTGCTGTTACGTCCCGGCCAAATTTTATCTCAGCAACCCTAACTCCTCCACCACTCTGCTACTTATTAATTTAACTTCCATGCTTGTAAAGTTTGTCCCTCTAAATCTAGGTAGTTTCTTGGGGGTTTGTTGTTCAGCCATTTTAAAACAGTAAGTGGAGGAATTTTTGGTAAAAAATTTGGAATTATTGGAAAATGTTCATAAACAAAAACCAGTTGTTTTAATTGTTAACCAAGTAGATATTTTTGAACAACATAATTCAACGAGTCTTTAGGCTCAACTAATCGTTAGCTTAACGACACTTTTGAACATTAAATTTAATAACCCCTTGTTTGTTTTTCATTTGATTGTTCAAGTTTTGTTAACTACGCAGTAGTTTTTGATTTGCAGCTGCACTTTTTCATGCATATATACAGCTTCCTTTGGATGTTTTCGGCTCTTTGATCAGAATTGTCGTCTCTTTAACACAATCATCTGTTCCTTTCTATTTTCTATATCAAATGATCTCCCGTTTAGGATTATAAAAATTGAAAAACCTTTATATCTTAACTACACAATCAAGCATTTCAAATAAACCTCACTTGAATGACAGTTGCATAAAACTCCATTATATTGACAACGATGTGTTAACATAATAACAGACACAATAGGTAAACATGTCAATTATAGGAGTACAGCAGTCAAAATTGTGTTATCATCTTAATCACTCTAGAAACAAACAAATATATTAGCAAACATTAACCATGGCAAAATAACACATTAACGGGATGTATAAGTACAGAGCCACGTCATATGTAAGAAAGAAACACAAAAAGGTCAAATGTCTTTTCTGCTGCTGTTTCACTCATTCAAATTAATCAGAATTAGCCTGCATGGCATACTGGAAGTCCGAAAATAGAGGAGAGAGACTTAAAGCAGGTATATTTTTTGTTCTTTCATAAATATTTCTCCTGTAATTGAGCACTTCCAAAGTCCAATATTCATATTCAAAACTTGGATTAATCACAGTAATGAGATATCTTAGAGGGTCATTTTATGTTTAGGGGCAAGCTGAAGTCCGTCTGTGGGTGCGGGATTTTCTCACTGTGAAGACAGTGGTGACCTTGTGTTGGTTTTTGCTCTTTGTTCCAACTGTTGTCTCTTCGTCGGAATAACCACGTTTCGGCCATGGATTCCGTAATAAAATAATAAAAGTAGTGTTGAACAGTCAAACTTTTATTTTATATTCCATTTGAACACTATGAACAATCTTCCTACACACATTCCTCATTTCCATTTATGTGTCCATCTTCAATCATTGGATACTGAGGGTACAAAAGATATATTTATATGCAATATACTTACTTGTCAGTTATTGTCTGTCGCAAACCTGTTTTTCCTGAGTAACCTCATCCACCTGTTTGCTTAATTCAGCCGAAGACCAGTCATATTTTTTTGATTTTCCGGAGAAGCAGAGGGCGATTTACCCGTATGTTACAATCGTCAACGCACACAGACTAGACATAGTCTTAAAACAAACGTAAACGTAAGGCTACGTTTACGTTAGTCTGTTTCCCGGCCGTTATTGAAATTCTTGACAATACACCTGCAGATGTCACAGCAGTTGTGTGCATTTCTTGTCACCTTACTTCTGCTTCAAAGTGGTTAAGTAATACTTGTCTGCGGCATATTGATGTGTTTTTCACATACATTTTCATTTTTTCATTTAGATTTGTTGAACATAAATCTGTATTGTTATAGAAAAGAGTTGCACTTGAGGGCTCACCATCTCTTCCACATCTTCCTGTTTCCTGAACAAAATCTGTAAGTAAAATATCAGTTGATCAAATATTACAGAAGAGCCTACACAACCACTATACTTATACATATCGGACAGAGACATTAACTTAATTGTACAGAAGCAAAAATAATTACAAGTATAATGCCTACCCATGTTAAAGTACAATAAAGTATGGCTTACATCAGTTATTTCTTAAACGTCTGTTTCTTGGTTACCGTTATAGGTAGGGTCAACTCAATTAAATAGTTAAAATAATTGAAGGTCTATCTTGCAGGATTCATCTGACCTTGATGTTTTTTTCATTTCATGGTTACTTGATTAAATTTTAACTTTTCATTTTACATGTACTTTGCGGATACTTAAAATTACAGGTCAACTATATTTGGTGAATGGATTGAATGGAACAAGTATGTGATTAAAAAATAATTCTTTGAATTTAAGACCAAGAAATGTGTTTTAACTTTATGTTTAATAGGAAATCAGTTGGATTTCAATATTGTTTTCATGTAACATACTTTCCATGGTACTTGGAGGCCCAATATGTACCACATGCCTCACATCAGGCACATCGATTCCCATGCCATATGCCTCAGTTGCATACAATAGTCTTAGACTTCCTTTTTCCAAATCCTTCATGTCTTGGGTGATCCAAGCTTTTAGCTGTGAAGGAGATATGGTTTCAAAACTTTGTTAAGAACAGATCTCAATCGTTGTTTTAATTTTTTTTAAATAATGACAAATGTTATAGATGATATTCACTGTTATAATTTAGGAGGTTTGTTCCTTGAATCTTAATATATTGAGAAATGGAACCAAGAAAATTCCAAAATGTTAAAACAAAATTTAAAAAAATACAAAGGATGACATAAATTGATGGCTTATTTTTACCAAGAACTATTGTCCAGAAAAATAAATAGTAAAAAATCAATCGGGTTAATAAATGAAATTGGAATTTTGGTATATTTATGTTTACCTGCTGTGACTGTGGTGAGTGATATTGAGAAACTATAGGAGAAAAACTCTCTGCCTAACATTTCCAATAGATGTCACAGTTCTCTGGTGAAGCACCCCACACCATTTTAAGGGAACATATACTATTATTTTTCTGTAGTTTTCCATTTTTGTTTTAAGTTCTTGGATTATGGGATCCACTGTTTTAAACATTGACTCCTTTGCAGTATTTTCCCCTCCAGTAGATGGGGGTCTTTTTTCTACACTGAGGTACACATTTGGTCTATTTACAAGAAAATGTTATGTGTATTTTAATGAATTATTTGTACAACTAGGGTTATAACAGATAAACTCTTAATTTGATTTTGAGGAAATTATTTATGCAAATGAATCACAACAAAAATAGAGTTATTGATAGTTACTGTTATAAAATATTCACAACGTATTGTCAGCTTTATAGTCACAATTCCCAAGTTTTAATAAATTGTAACTATGATAGGTACATGTATCAACCTAGCTGTATCAATAATATTAAAAACTGATCATGTCATCATGTTTATTCTTTTTCATCACATTTTATCAAGTTGTATTGAACATTATTATCATACTTGACTTTTTATACTAATGTATGCAATGTATATGTTTGCATTTTATTTGATTTCTCATGATGAGGGCCTCGAGGAAGATTAGTTACCATTAGCTAACTGTGTAACCCTCTTAAAATAAGGTATTGTTGTTGTTATTGTTGTTGTTGTTGTTGTTGTTATGAAATGTACAATCAAAAGTGAAATTGTAACTCATACATATATTAAGATATATTTTCATGTCTTTCTATGGAGCTAATTACTGTTGCGAATGTGTTGTGATAATATGAAAACTTCAACTATTTTACCAAGTTCTGAAATTGGTTTTGCTAGCTAACTTCAATTTGCTGTAACCAAATGTTATGAAACTTATACAAAATGACACAGATCAATGTGTGAATTGTAGTGGTATCACTTGTATTGTTCGATTATTATGCCCCTTTACAAACAGAATTTTTTTTTTTTAATTTTGGTTTTAAGTTTCGAACTCAAGTTTGTCTCAATCAAATGTTTTGAAAAATTATACACAATACTTTTGACCAGAACAACTCCGATCATTTACAAATTTTGGAACCACCATTTTTAAAGGTACATTGTATTCAGTTATGTCCCATTATAACTTTATATGATATGCAAGCAGGGACATTATATGTACAAATATCATGTGAATACATCCACCATTAATTATTATTTACTAATATTATTTTGTTATTGGCTGTGAACTAACTGTCAGTAGATGTGTGTACTATCAGATCTGTATTTAGTGTCTTTTTATTGTGGGGATGTGTAAGTACATTGCCAACTCCATTTTATTTTTTTGTTTAAATGTTTTTTTATAAGTATCCATCTGATGAGTCAAGCCCTTTTCATTTCGTCTCTGATTGATAGTTGTCTGATTGGCAATCATACCACGTCATATTTCATAATAATTTTTCTAAATTTTTAATAAACTTATGTCTCTACCTATCTGGTGATTCAACAATAATTACTGGCTCTTTTATTCTCAGTGATGAGCAAATATTTTTTTGAGACATGCCATTTGCTGTTGCTGTTAGAGCTAAGATGTTTGAGTCTTTCATTACAGCTCTGAGTAGCCCTAGCTTCTGGTAAGCAGGCCGAAAATCAGAGTTTCCCCAGGATAGGATGCAATGTGCTTCATCCACCACAAGATGTGTTATCTATAAACAAGTCATTTTATCAGTTGGATGGAATATTCAATATTTTTTTTCTCAGAATTTCTTTTACCGATTAACTCTTCAACCTCAAGGGTGAGTAGTCATTTTTTATTTTATTTTTTTCATACTTTTTATGTTTTTCTTTTTTTTTTCTTTCATCTGCCTGACCACAATGCATTTTCTCATTAAAAATAACATACATACATCTTCACCCCCTTTAAGGAGTTAAATGGTTGGTCCCTTTATTTTTTTTAATTTTTTTTAATGAAACTGGTTTGTTGGAATTTTGTATCAAATTACACGTTATTAAAGATACTCCTCAAGATTTTCATTGCATTACATGACAAAAATGTAAGGTTATACAGAAACTCAGACTTTTAAAAACCATTGATACAACAGTTTTTCAATTTGATGAATAGGCTGTAAGCTTCCCATACAACACAGCGGTCATTTTTAAAATCAACCAATGGAAAACAACTAATGTAAAATTCGTATCACTAACGAAATTGAAGATGAATACCATTTTATACTTGGTTCCTTTCATACAGTCTTATATATCCAAACACATTTGAAACAAATATGCTGTCAAAGTAACTCTGACAAAGATGTTTAGAGGACAAATTTCATTTTGTTAAATCATGTCCAGGGTATAGATCTGTGCAAAATAGAATTTTTACCTATTTTTTAATGTTCATGGCCAAATTGGTAAAAACTAAGCTATCATATAAATGCAGCTTGAAAATTATACCACATATGTTGTTGTAATATTATTGTTTACTCTGTAACTACTGTTCTGTGCTGTCTTTTGTTTGTCGTATATATTGTATATATTTCTGTTTGCCATGTATAATTACATGTTTCAAATTTCATGGTTAATTCAAGGTTTTATGGGAGTTTAAATGAGAAATTTCACATTTTTAGTCAGATATATATCATAATGTAAAGAATAAGAGATTTGAATAATGGGACAAATAAGAGGATAATTGTATACAGTGGTCAAAATTGAATTTCATACCAGAATTTGAAATTGAAAGTGAAATGTATAGCAATCATTTGAGCAAGGATTTGTATACTATACAAATCCTTGATTTGAGGTACATGATGTTTAAATAATTTTCCGTACCGTACTCCATATTAATTTTGAAAGTGTCATCAGACATATAGCATATATATATATATATAAATGTCTCATATTTATTTTAAATAGTGTTGGTATAATAGTACATACACGATTAGCAATATTCTTTTTCATGAGAATCTTTTTAACCTCAGGATGAACAATAGGCTCAGGATGAGATATGATATAGTTAATTCCTGCATCACCGTCAGTTAATCTTTGCACAATGAGTGCAGTCTGAAATATTTAGAAGTATGTGTTGAGTTGTACAGTTTTTAGAAAATGTGGTATGGTGGCCAATGAGAAACTGTCAACCATCAATGAAATGGAATTGATAAAAGCAACTATACAGAAGGTCACCATTTGGTATTCAGCAATGAGCAAAGTTCGCTATATTTGGTTACACATGAAAAATAAAGAATTGAACAGAATGGTGAGGTGTATGCTATAAAGATTGAAGGAAACACATTATAACCAATCGGTAATCAATTTCATTCTGAAAAACTAAAGTAACAAGTTCTTCATGCATTACAGATAACAATCAAGATGTTCACAAATTAAAAAAAAGTCTGATTGTGTCTGAAACTTGTCTGTTCACAGGCAGTACTGCACAATATCTTAGAGCAGACATTAATAATAAGAAGATTTTATATGAGGGCCAATGAGACAGGATTGTTTTACTGACTTTATAATTATAATTGTATATGAATGTATATATACAAAATTACTTTACATTCTGTAGTGTATGTCTGACACTCTTAAAAAATCTCAGAAAGTTTTAAAACCGTTGAAATTTTTCAAGAATTTATTATCGCTTTCCCAGTTTTTAAAGTAAAAGAATAAAAACCAACAGAATGAAAAAGGTTGCGATAACCCTCACTTGTCAATTAAACAAATTTTTAACTTTCTCCAAATCATCAATCTGTGATTATCATTGCAACAACAGTTAATGCAACAGTTGAAAGCACATATTTGCATGAACAGTTATTGTCAATGCCAAGAGTATCAGGACATATTCTGGGTGTAACATTAACCAAGGTCAATGTTAGCTTAATACCCAATCCCCAATCATGTATATCAAATAACTGAAAATGCCAAATGTGCAATTTATTGCAATAACTACATTAACTCCAGGCAATGAAAACCGTACTTCTCTATTTCTTCTTTCTTTGAAAGAGTTTACAATGACACAGACTCACATTAGGCTTTATAAATACAACTTGAACAAGAAAACAATAACACAATAAATTTTTTGAAAAAAACCAAAATAAAACTTTTTTTCAATACCTGTTGGTTTTTACTATTTGGATTTGGTAGGTCCTCTAAATATTTAATAATTTCATCGTCAATTACAATGGCTTTGTCTCCGAATCTAGTTTTTTGTTCTTGAATAATGCTTGTGAGGCCATTAATAATGACCACACAAGCATTTTCAGCTGTCAGAAATGGAAGAGCCTGTAAACACAAGTTCTCATGTTAAAATACACTCAAATCTTGAAAGATAAAATAACAGTAATACAATTGGGAGATTTTTTCAGCATTTAACTGAATACTCAAATAAAGAACTCTTAATATCCAGAAACAATCTATACAATACTCAAATTACTAGGAACGATTTTCTATTTCTTTTTAAATAAATGAATAAAATAAATACCGACGTCTTACATATCGAATTGATAAAAACAATGACTGTCAATGACCAGATAAAAAAAATCAATTAAAAAACTACTGAGTGTTGAAGCTTTCGATCTTCTTAAATATTTATTATCAGAACATGTCGATTCTAAATTGAAAATTAAATGATACAGCTTGAACAGAAAATATTTGGATTGTTTATTTACAAAAATAAAATAAAAGTTTGACAGCACATGAAACTGAAAGTATCTGCATTTGCCTGTATTATGACGGTTTTGCCGTATCCTGTTGGCAAAACTACTAGCACATCATTCCTCTTTTGGCATTCTGTAATTGCGGCGGTTTGTTTATCTTTTAAAAATAAATACTGTGTAGTCATCACAGAGTTCATACGCTGCAAAACACCAGAAACGTCGTCTATAGACGCAGACGACATTTTTAACTGGTACCGTTTATCGACGTTGTCAAACCAGGAACCGAAACGTTCAAGTTCAAGGCCATCATTAGCTCATACCGACCGTTAATATTTGTATATTCCGAAGGCATACTGAATGTTTTACGGAGGGGACCAACCTACGTTTACGTTTACGACCACCTTTGTGAAACACTCGTAGCTAAAATCTTCCGCTTAGCGAACGTTGAATCGTAAACGTAAATCGTTCGATTTTTTGTGAAACGATAGCCAGAGTACAGAAATTATATAAATAGCACAATGACGGGATTTTTAAGTACAGAGGCCGTCATATGTAACAAAGAATCATAAAAGGGCATATAGACCGAGCATAATAATGAAAAAATTGCAAAAATGAAAGACACGAATACAAAAATTAGCATAGAACAATAACGGGATGTATAAGTACAGAGCCACGTCATATGATACCACCAATATTAGACTAAACAGTGAAAGTAATATTCTTATTGAAAGCGACTGATCAATAAATATGTTTCAACCAGTTTAAATGAATACTTATGTAAACCTTAGAAATGCATCTTGTGTTTTCTAGGAATTTAAACATGAATACACAAATATACAATATAAAAGGTTATCATTAACCAGTTCAGTAGCTGCCTGTTTCCATGACTGGACCATTGACACGACCACACTGATGGGTAGGATTTGTGCTTCTTCATGAAGGTTGTGAATGAGGTTATAGAAGGTTGGCTTTTTGTCGTGATTCTTTTAGCTGAGGAGTCTGTGCCAGTCTTCCACGTTGTTAGTTGAACACACACCATGTAGTAACGGGATTTTTCAAATTTTAATTAGAAGGCTAGTTACCCGGAGTAAATTAAACGCGATTTAACTATTATCATAATTGGAGGGCCAAGTGAGTTTTTCTTATCACTTAGCGTCCATCGTCGTTAACTTTTTACATTTCAACTTCTTCTTGAGAACAACTGAATGGAATGAATATTCCTTATGAGGTGCTAACTAAGTGTTGTTACTTCACCCTGGGTTTTGGTGGGGTTCGTGTTGCTTATTCTTTGGTTTTCTGTGTTGTGTCGTGTGTTCTGTTGTTTCTCTTCTTTCATTTTTAGCCAGGCAATGTCAGTTTGTTTTCGATTTATGAGTTTGACTGTCCCTTTGGTATCTTTTGTCCCTCTTTTTTTTCCTTATGATGTGCTGAACATCCATCATTCAAAATGGCCGCCAGCAGGGGACATAGTTTAACGTAGGACCCTATGGGAAATGTCTTCTTTTAGAGAACCACTGAATGGAATGAAACCAAACATAGCATAAATGTTCCTTATAAAGTACTGACCAAGTGTTGTTACTTTGTAGCAGATCCATTATCCAAGATTGTCGCCGGGGGACTTAATTTAACATTGGATCCTATGGGAAATACATACAAATGTCTTTAAGAGAACAACTGAATGGAATGAAAACAAGTATAGCATGAATTTTCCTTATGAGGTACTGACCAATTGTTACTTTGTAGCCGATCCATCATCCAAGATGGCTGCTAGCGGGGGAATTAGTTTAATATACAACCCGATGGGAAATACATACAAATTCTTCTTTGAGAGAACCAATGATTGGAAGAAAACAAACATAGCATAGATGATTCTTATGAGGTGCTGACCAAGTGTTGTTGCTTTGTAGCCGATCCATTATTCAAGATGGCCGCCAGTGGGGGACTTAGTTTAACATAGGACCCTATGGGAAATACATACAAATGTCTTCTTTTAGAGAACCACTGAATGGAACAAAACTAAACATTGCATGAATGATACTTATGAGGTGCTGACCAAGTGTTGGTACATTGTAGCCGATCCATTATCCAATATGGCCGCCAGCGGGGGAGTAAGTTTAGCAAAGGACCCTATGGGAAATACATACAAAAGTCTTCTTTTAGAGAACCACTGAATGGAATAAAACCAAACATATCATGAATGCTCCTTATGAGGTTCTATCCAAGTGTTGTAACTTTGGAGCCGATCCATCATCTAAGATGGTTGCCAGCGGGGGGACTTAGTTTAACATAGGACCCACCCTATGAGAAATACAAGTCTTCTTTTAGAGAACCACAGAATGGAATGCAGTATTAAACCAAATTTGTCCTCAATCATTATTTAAGTATCGGTTATGACTTTAATCTTTTTTATATGATTTCAAAAACCCCAAGTCGAGTCAGGTGAGCGACACGGGCTCTTGAGAGTTTCTTGTTTATTCTATTATCTACAATATTCATACATTTATTTAGATAAGAATCAAGAGATTTTTTATCAGATTTTCCCGTTTAGACCATTTTTACACAAGAGTGCACACGCTGAAATTTCTCGCCTTCTTTACTAATCATTGATATTATGTTGATAGTCCTAGATATAAAGCTTTATTACAACTGTCACCTAAACTCAACATAAACCAAAAAAACTAAACATTGATCAATGAACCATGAAAATGAGGTCAAGGTCAGATGAACCATGCCAGGCAGACATGTACAGCTAACAATTCTTCCATACAGCAAATATAGTTGACCTATTGCTTATAGATTAAGAAAAACAGACCAAAACACAAATACTTAACACTGTGCAATTAGCAGTGAAAATGAGGTCAATGTCAAATAAAACCTCTGCGACTTACATATAGATCATAAAATATTTCCATACACCAAATATAGTTGACCTATTGCATATAGTATTAGAAAAAATAGACCAAACTCAAAAATTTAACTTTGACCACTGAACCATGAAAATGAGGTCAAGGTCAGATGACACCTGTCAGCTAGACATGTACACCTTACAATCATTCCATACACCAAATCTAGTAGACCTTTTGCATATAGCATAAGAAAAACAGACCAAAACACAAAAACTTAACTATAACCACTGAACCATGAAAATGAGGTCAAGGTCAGATGACACCTGCCAGTTGGACATTACACCTTACAGTCCTTCCATAAATCGAATATACAAGATCTATTGCTTATAGTATCTGAGATATGGACTTGACCACCAAAACTTAACCTTGTTCACTGATCCATGAAATGAGGTCGAGGTCAAGTGAAAACTGTCTGACGGGCATGAGGACTTTGCAAGGTACGCATATACCAAATATAGTTATCCTATTACTTATAATAAGAGAGAATTTAACATTACAAAAAACTTTTTTTTTTCAAAGTAGTCACTGAACCATGAAAATGAGGTCAAGGACATTGGACATGTGACTGACGGAAACTTCGTAACATGAGGCATTCATATACAAAGTATGAAGCATCCGGGTCTTCCACCTTCAAACTGATAAAGCTTTTAAGAAGTTAGCTAACGCCGCCGCCGCCGCCGGATCACTATCCCTATGTCGAGCTTTCTGCAACAAAAGTTTCAGGCTCGACAAAAACGAGGAACAAGCGTCTTTGGTGACCTGACGACAATGTTTCCAATCTATTTAAGATGGAAGACGATATTTTGGTCTTTTTTTTCAAAACGTTTTTACCCTCTCTGTCCTGGACGATTTTGGGGTCCCCCATAATAACAGGGATCATATCTAAACTTCGACGATACACAGTTTAAAGGTAATGGAGTATTATTTTCTACATTTGCGTCTGGACCTAGTTTTTCATCTCTTGGTTAAATTTTAATCAAGAGTTAAATAACATTTATTATTTTCTGTTGTTCGTCCCGTGGTTAAATTATATCCTCTGTTAAATCCTTGATAAAAATAGATATTATATTTAACCAACCTTTATGGGCTGGGTTAAATATTTAACCAAGGGTTAAAAGTTTCAAAATGGCAGCACAACTTTTTTTCAATATTCCAGAATGAGAAAGAGAGAAAGACCAAGATTTGAGATGGAGACTTTTTTTTTGGTGGAGCTATACTAGAAAAAGATCTTCAAAGCGGAACTAGAAAAAGACAGCACTCACAGTGGAGGAGCAGTTGTCTATTGCTCTGAGATTTTATGCGAGCTCCAAACCACTTCCAATGTCTTTGCATAAATCTATGATGTTTAAAATGGCTGCACTAATTGCTTTGGCTTTAGGCCAAATTTAACCTTTGCTTAAAACAATTGTAACCCTTGCTTAAAACAAATTGAACCCTTGGTTAAAACAAATTAAACCAAGGGTTATTTTTTTTTAAACAGCGGATACATAAACAAGTGTTAGAATCATGTTGAACAACAGAATTTTAACCCTTGGTTATTTAAACGTCGGTTAAATGTGTTAGCCCTGTGTTATATTTAACAGAAGGTTAAATTTAACCAAATGATGAACAACCGGCCCCTGGTGGCCATCAGTTTATTTTTTTTTTATTCATATTGGGTTTTGTTTCCTTCGGCAGTCTTCGGAGGTCATCTCGATGGTTAATTTAATGAGGTAGACTTAAGAAAAATACAGAAATGTTGATACAAATTATTGAGTCCATGCATTGTTATTTTAGACTTTGTAATTTGGATATATGTTTAAGTATGTTATAAATCAAATGAGAAATACCACGAAAAAATATCTAAAAATACATATGTGTGCTCTTCAAACCAGTTCGTCTTCTCTTTGCATGTGGTGGGGAGTGTCCAAAGGATTGGCAGTGGGGATGTGTCCATGTCCTGTGTCTGTTGTTTTCTTGAGCGGTTGGTGGTTCTGTAAAGTCGATCGACGACGACGGAGATGGAGAATGCGGCGGTTGACATTGATTGACTCCATGGAACATCATTCAAATAAGATTAAAGGGGGTTTATAACTGAAGACGTTGGATCAACGACTCCGCAACAAGTTTACCTTGTCTATACCACGTTTTTTCATGATAACATTCCTTACAGCTAAAGATAACTAAATAACTAATCACCGTTGTTTCAAAGAAATCCGAAAGTCCATCGTTTGTATATTGCAGATCTGTTTCCCATATATTATGAGACAATTCAAACAGTATGTAATTCAACTGTTGGCAAATGTGGTCAGGGGCGTAGCTAGGTATTTAGTCAACTGTAGGCACCAATCGGCAGGAGGTCTGGTAGGGAGTTCAGGGGCCCCGACGGAAAACGGTTTTCAGCGTTTTAGCTGCCAAATTTTATGTACAAAAATATAAAATTTACTGGTTATTTAATCATGATAATTATAATATACATGATGAAAAGTTCGAAGAATTATGAATAATGTACCATAACATCTGACTGGTGAATTAAATAACGCAGTACAATCCATAATATATTTTTTTTTATTTACAATATGTATTGCCCAGCGTAGACCAGCGTATCCCTTTAATTAAGCAGTACACCCTGTTTGGTATTATCATATCTATTTCGTTCTGATTGATATATACGTTTTACTTAATAAATACTAGTAGTACATATTGACGATCCTTCATTAAAAAAAATAGGCACGTAAACACTGATGCTACTATATAAGACAGATAATAGAACTATCCTTTTGGCTAGACATCAACCATCAATATTTTGAATCTTAAACCTTCACCCTAGACATATAACACATACAGACATAGTCGATGCCTAACAAAATTCAAGAAATTCGTATTTCTTTATATTCTCTACTGTAAAACCCCTACCAGCTTAGGAATTTTGAATAATTGTGGCCATAACACGCAGATTTGAGAGTACTCAAAATTACTGGAAGCCAGTTGATTGATTGATTTTTTTTTACATTCAGTGTCAATTATTTCTGCAAGTTCAGGACCGTTGACATTTTTTATACAATAAATAAAACTTGGAGCTAGGTCCTGTAATAGGTGTCGTCCAGGACGAAGGTCTGGAAATCTAAAATACCATGCATTGGAAAATGAGGGATTATTGGATATTTGCCTTTCAGTAGACCAACTATGAACTCCTCAAAGAGTTGCATTCTCTCTACAACTAGGCATCGGATTTAAAGTCCCCATTCTGACCAGACGTGACTGCCCGTGCGTATTTGTACATCCTGCACAGCCAAACGGACGACCAACATTGACAAGTCGGGTGAAGACAAAGTGGAAAGCTAGTTGAAAACTAACAACTAATTAAAAAAACTCATGTGTCTAAAAGAGGGACGAAAGATACCAAAGGGACAGTCAAACTCATAAATCTAAAACAAACTGACAACGCCATGGCTAAAAATGAAAAGACAAACAAACAACAGCACACACGACACAACATAGAAAACTAAAGAATAAACAACATGAACCCCACTTGAGGTTGTTGAGAAGTGAAATGATCTGAACCAAAGTTCTAGTTTATAGTTTCTATATAAGGTTGAATCGTAAAAACATTCAATTCTATCTAATATTCCATTTACTAAGGACGAGAGACTAGCGTACACATGACATTCGATAATTAAAGAGTTTTGACAACTTCACCGGCAAATAACGTTGTTTATTATCTTTTTTAATAAAAAAAAATATTTGTGAAAAAAAATATGTGTAGGCACGTGCCTGAAGTGCCTAACGGCAGCTACGCCCCTGGTGGTGTTTCTTGACCAGATCGCATTATGGCAGGGTTGATATTCTTCAATGAGGAAATCAAATTATGATGGGGCAATGAGAACGAGGTATCTAAAGGAGTTTTGATCTTCGGCAGCAGCTGATTTTGTTGATAAGTGGTTATGGTGGATTGTGTGGTGAGCAAGTAGTTAGTACGCAAATAAACAGTGGCCCATCCTACTGGCCGTTCTTGCTAATGAAGAAGTTGATACACTATCAGTATTGCTTTCAGAACAGCTACCAACAACAGGATCAAATGATGTTCCTAATCCTGTCCCATCTTTGGCGTAGTCTGTAATAATTGGCTGCTTTTGGATAGAATGTATTCTTGGCCACCAGGAAGAAGTCTTTATCGTACTTTACTTATTTTAAAAAAAAAAATTTAAGTGAACCAACACCTTGTGTGGTGATTGTGCGGTAGGGTAAAAACGAGTGGATACCGCTAGGTATTCACAGTCATCTTGAAAATAAATGATTATGTCGACAATAAAGACAACAACACTCATGTTTTACTGCATAGTATCTGTTTATTGGGTCTACATGTTTAGATAGACATCATCAGGACCCACAACAGGAGCAAATGATGTTCCTAATCCTGTCCCATCTTTGGCGTCAGATGTAATTCTAGTCAAGGTATATATGTTTGCCTAATAATATAATTCGAACATTGCCTGTAAACTACGGTTAAATCTGACCAATAATTTTCAATCCAAGTATTTTCTACCTCTGTTTAGTTCCTTGTCAATTATTTTTTTGTTCATTTATTTCTATTAAAGGTGGGATGTTCATGGAAGTAACCATGCCACATGCTCAGACTATTACCTCATGGAGGTTCATGCATCATGACATGACATACATTTCCTTGTTTGTGCTCTGGTCTAAACCAAATTTAAAGCAGTTGGTTTGTTTGGACCATAAATCTTCTGCCCAATAGGTTTTGTCTATAATAATTCAGGTTTTTTTTTCGAACTGTGGCTTCCATAGGCGATCACTTTGCACCAATTGTAATATCAAGTGCATCTTATAAATATAAAACGTCTCTTATTTAGAAGATTTCACATAATTTCTCGACTCAACTATTCTTATGTTAAAAATATATTATAATGTATTATTTTAAATTTTAATATTTCTTGAAATGTTTATGTTGCATAAAATGATCTTTAGAGTTTTTTCAGATATATGTCCTTTGATAGGGGCTATTCTTTAGAGTTTTAATGCATTTCTTAAATATTTTTATATGTCTGCTTGTATGAATTGCTTTCTGATTTGTCATTTCACCAAATGTGCAAGCCTATTCATTCTTCAAGTTGAAAATGATACATTAATGACCTTGAAATTTTGAGACTTGTTCTTGTTGGTTTGCTGTCTCATTGACCTTGACCACATATATCTGCTAATGCATTTAAATTCTGACCAAAATTCTCATAGTAATACAAATTTCTACAGCTAAACATCTGCATTCTTGAAACAAAAAGTCGAGGTTTTAATATTTTATTTTCAATCATGAAAGCAGTATTGTAGTGTGAAAATGTTAATTTATAATTATTACCATGTTCCAGAAACACACATAGTATTATTCTTTAAAATATGTTCTTACCAATCTTGTATTTCAATACCTCAAATACCTCAATTTTAATCATAAGTGGTTCGTTTTAATATATTTCGTGAAGTGGCCAGATATTATCAAATATAATATTGAAAATAAAATAAAAGTTAATGCAAATAGCTTATAACCAGAAAACAATAAGGTGTATAATCTTTATATATTATTGTCAACATATTCATCTTCCTTTTGTCATTTGAGCCAGGACTTTAAAAAAATAATAATAATCTATCAGACTAAAAAGACCAGTTTGATTAATTTCATCCAATAAGTTGATATGAACACAGACTATTTAAATATTGCATGTAAGAACTCATTCTGAATACTTGTATAAGAAAATACCCGTGGAAAAATAGCTGTAAGAAACTGAAACAGTGCAATACTTGAACCCTTAAAAAAGTAGATATCAGTTTTTCAGTTAAAAATTAATCAGTTTTATTAAGGCTAAAATCAAAATTTATCTAGCTTTCAAAATGTTGGGAAGTAAACAACATTTACCAATTATTGAACTTCATATTTGAATCAAAATCTGTCTTTTAACAGAGAATGAAAAAAATAAGTACTGATAGATAAGCTAAGAATGTAGCATTTTTGCTAAAATGAAAATTATGGGAATTTGCTTTTACAATTTTATGAATATTCTTTAAACACCATTTTGATACACATTAAACCTCACATTTAAATGGAAACATATGTCCTGTTTCATCGTGTTAGAGTGAAACATTGTCAAATAATGACTTTTTGCAGATTTTTTGCTTTTGAATCAAGATAACACATAGTCGCATGATAAATGTTTGTGTTCTGCTACAGATTGCATATCAATCATTACAAAGGCCATGACAATACAAGCATCCAATACGAACATAGTATTGTCAAAAATGTCAGTCTGATTGTAGAATTCTAAATAATCGCCAACTGGTTATGCATACAAGGCCATTTATCTTAACAATAACTCGGATATTTTCAGTATATTCAATGTTAATAATTTTATAGATCTGATATGTTCTAACCAATGTTTTCACAAATTTATAAGAATGATTTAAGAACATATATAAATTAACAATAAAATCTGTAACAGTTTAAGCAGCACCACAATGGTATTTTTATAAAGTTTGCTTGGAATTAAATAACAATAAATAACACATTATTTTGTCCATCAGCATTCACATCCTCACAAAAAATAACTTTCCAACGTTAACGAGTACAAAGATGCAACAACTTTTAAACCGAATTTCATTCATGCAGCTTTTCTGTACATTAGATTTCTTTTTTTTAAAAAAAGCTTAAATAATTGTAATTATATGTCTAGAAGAACAATAATGATAAATATCAATATATTAAACTTGTTTTCTTTTTTTTTTTTTTTTTTTTATTTTCACCTCCACCAATTTCATTGCCTTGAACTTGGAGTGTATATCAACAGATCAATCCATTATCATGTGTAATATGAAAAACATCTTGTATTATAAAATCTATGTTATATCATTTACAAAAATTGAGAAAGGAAATGGGGAATGTGTCAAAGCGACAACAACCCAACCATAGAGCAGACAACAGCCGAAGGCCACCAATATTTAGTTCACTTCTAGAGATTCATTAACCACAGTAGAGGATATCAACACAAGAGTTTCAAAAATGCTGATAATAAAAGCATTTATTTTTGCAAGTTTGTTGTCTTTTTTTTTTAACAAACATAGCTTTAAAACCACAAATACTTAAACAATATAAATATTGCTTTATTCCTTATTATACTTATGCCTTTCAAATATAAGGTTTCAATATTTAAAAGTGAAATTTTTACAACTTTTTCCATTAATTCTTGATCCCTATAGTAAAGCTGTTTAGCATCCTACTGTATAAATTTTGTAGAAAGTCAAACCAATTATAAAACCCATAAATCAAACAATTTTCTAAACATAAGATTTTGTAAATTTAACCCCAAGTCATAGAAACATGTTTTTTTTTCTTTTTTAAATTTTCAGTAAAAGTTTAATTTAAATCAAATGTCCCCTTGTAATCTTTGGTATATGGTATAGGTGGATCTTAATTCATTAAGTAACAAATCATGAATCAATAAATGAATTCACAGACATAAAAGTTGCTGCACCTTTGTAAAGTTTATAACATAAGCAATAACAAACAATTCTCTCTCTCAAAATTACACTCGCACACACACACACACACATCGTCATATTATCTACAATAAGGCATATACAACAAGTCTGCTCTTTCAGAGTCAAATTTACATAATTTTGCACCAAACAAATATACAATGTACAAATATAACCTTAATAGACCATAACATACAATTAAACTCATTTAACAAGTACATAAAATGTCATGGAATTTCATTGTTTTTTGTTAAACATAATCCTTTCCTTCATGATCAGTAAATAGATGAAGTGGGTTTTTTATGATATAAGCACTTTTTTTCATTATAATTGGCACATGAAAGTACAACAAATTAAGTTTGTTCTAAGTTTCTATCTATTTTAAAACTAAATTCTTTTTTAATGTTAAAAAATTGTGATTGCATATAGATGGGTATTCATCCTGCAATAAATCAATTATATAAAGCCACCATTAACAGTCTGCACAATCCCTAAATTAGCTTTTCTGCATGATAAAATAAATTGTTAATCAGAAATTTTCTCTGATACAAATAGACCTAGTCAATACTAGTCTAATGATTTTTAATTCAGTTGTTAATCTTGTGTCACATTTTCTTTAATTTCTTTGGTTCAAAATAAAAATGATAGCACTCCATATCATGCTAGTTTTTGGGACCCAAATTGGGGTGCGTTTTTTCAGGCCCACTTGCCCTGCAATTTTTGTTTTTAAGTAACATGTCCAGGACTACTGAGGGAGCTCACAGGATATTAAATAAGATATTCTGTTCACACCCAATCCTTGGCAGCAGTTAAGTTTATCATTTTCAATAGATTTTTTTATTTAATTGTTAGCCTTTTTTTATTAGAAAAAATAGTGATAATCATAAAACATATCATCTTTTAATGGTATATTTATAAAAATTGTGACTGAAGCTTTCATAATAAAAACACTACTCAGTTTTATTTTAATATTTATAAATAGTCTACATGTCATTTAATCTATTTTTCTATTGACGAATGAACTAGACACTTTGTGTAAGGCTGCTACCTTTAGTAATGTGCTTGCATTAACATTGCTTACTATTTAAAATATATAATTTCTATAAGATTAACTTATCTAACTCAAGTAAAAGTAAACTAGTGTTGACTACGTTTATTAAGAATTAAGTTTTGTCTGAAACTGATAATGTTCTGAAGAATGTGTCAACATTGATGCATGATGAACTACGAGGTCAATTTATTAATAAGTTTTTACACAAGTATGCATTCCTAAGGTATTTATAATAATTGAATGACGGTGAAAGTTTTAAACAGTTATACAGAAACTGAAATAGCATATTTATAATGTAGGATTTCATGACTTCATATGCATTGTGCTTGCATTCTCATCACTTCACATTTAAAACATTAACACTTTATAAAAAGACCTTGTAAAACTCAAGTAAAACTAGAATGGTTTATGACTGCCCTTGAAAATTAGTTAGTGACAACTTTATGTTCATACTGAAATATGAATAGAAAGAATGAAGAAATTCTGGTACTAAAATAGAATAAAATTCTTTTGAAATCTTAAATTTGAATATTTACATTGAATTTATAAAAATATGGTATGTTACATAAGAAATAATAATTTTGTGATTTTTTTTTCTTATTGCAATGTGAAATTGTAAGAAAATAGCACTAGTTGTTAAAGCACTTAACACATATATTGCATTAATGGTTGAAATTTGTTATTTAATGTAGTGACTTTTGTAATTAGTAATGAACAGCAGTGTGTCAATAATTCAATCACATTCTTATGGTATGAAACAGACACAACATATTGTTTTTTTTTAAATCAACATTCATAATCCTTAAATAATTTCTGCAGTTTTCCTGTAATATTTCAAACATTAACACAATTATATTGTGTCACACTCACAAGTCATCATAATATCTTTACAATCACAGACTATTTATAGATCATCTCACAATGCCAAATATAACAAATGTCCACCAGGTTCTCTCTTTCTCTCGGTCTCTCTCTCTCTCTCTCTCTATCTGTCTCTCCCTTTTTCCCTCTCACATACACAATACTGTAATTTACATGACATTATGAACTGACAGGAAAGTCAGTTCTTATCCTTCGTCATGACTTAGCCTTCATAAAGAAATTCTGTAAAGAAATAAGCAAATATCATTACAAATAAAAATATGGTATCTTTGTATCCTACAAATTAACTATGCTGTACAATTTTACAAATGTTGCAAATGACAAGAAGTAAACATTTTATTTTCATCTATTAGTATAATCAACTATTTTAATATTTTCATGTCTACTGTTGAAGACAATAATTTCAACTATAATTGTTTAAGGATGTTTGCTACTCTGATTAAAAATAACAAGCTTTTTAAAAGACTGTTATGAATTAATAGTATATAAATAAACTAAAACAGCAGAAAACAAGAGGCTGTCACAAAGACAGCAAACGGATGTATAAACATTTATTTGTGTCCTGCCAATATCACAAGAACCATAACTGATGAACGGTGAAAGTGAAAATCTTCAATATTAAATTTGACCTCCATTTTGTCATCAGTATCAACATATTGAAATTTGAAAAGCTTAGGTTGAATGGTTCATGAGTAAATGCAACAACATGAATGGAAACGCCATTTTTCGATCTTTCAAGAACCATAACTCCTGAACGGTAAAAGTCAAAATTTTTAAAGTCGACATTATTAAACTTGACCTCCATTTTGTCATCAGTAACAACATATTAAAATTTGAAAAGCTTTGGTTGAACAGTTCATGAGTAAATGCATGGACACGACTGGAAAAGCCATTTTTCACTCTTTTTCAAGAAACATAAGAAACATAACTCCTGAACGATAAAAGTCAAAATCGTCATTATTGAACTTGACCTTCATTTTGTTGTCTGTAACAACATATTAAAATTTGAAAAGCTTTGGTTGAACGGTTCATGAGTAAATGCACGGACAACATTTGGTTGCCGACCGCCCGGCCGCCCGCCATACATCCCCAAATCAATAACCGACGTTTTTGTCACAAAAATCCGGTTAAAAATGGATGGTTCGTGTGCTTGTTTTTGAGATATAAGCCATTGAAAATTTAGCGGGAAATAATTCTCTCTAAACTTTTCATATATTTAACATTGGCACTATATTTGTTTCAAAAACATATAAATCTTACCTTAAAATATGTCCTAAACATTTTGCTGTCTGCTTTTAACACTTGACAAAACTCCTGAAAATTAAAACACAGTTTAGTTATTTAGTTCATCTGGAATTGATAAGCACATAATGGAACTGAATGTATGTATTTAGTGAACCAAATAGAAGTTATCAAACTGACAATTATACTAAAGCTTTTTTTTTTCTTTTTTTTTTGTAGACTACAATTTTTTTTTAAGTTAAGTGTTACAAATCAATCAAATATTTTAATGAAAAGTAGTTTAACAAAATCATAAATATGTGTAAAGAAGGACCAATTTATTTTCCCCAGCTGTATATGGACTGTCACTTATTATATTTTTTAAAATCAAATATTAACAATATCATATTTGAGTCTGAATAATGGTTCAACTTCAATTACTAACATCCCGTAACCAAAAAATAAATCAAAATACTACACTTATCATCAGATGACTAACCTCTGTTTGTTGTTGTGACAACTGTAATGTAGGAAGGTATTCTGACTGTAAATATTGTATCATCTCATCTCCCTGCAAACATATTAAATTAAAAATTTCTCCTGTTCTTATTACTTATTTATTTAATGGTGATACAAAGACCTGCTCTTATTAATTCCAGCCATACATATAAAACTATTAATTAGAATATTTTAGAAAATAATAAAAAGTAAAAATTCAGACAATTACATATAAACTCAACTGTAATCGTTTGTCACAAAATTGTCCTCATTACAGGATTTACTTGTGTTTTTCTTTTATAACTGCTAAATCTTCCACCCTTAGGTCTCTTGTAATATGCGTGTGTAGAAATTAAGCAGAAAATTTTATAAGGAGCATCCAAATATTAAACCACTTACCCTCTTTAACATAAAAAAAATTGTCCTCATTACAGGATTTACTTGTGTTTTTCTTTTATAACTGCTAAATCTTCCACCCTTAGGTCTCTTGCAATATGCGTGTGTAGAAATTAAGCAGAAAATTTTATAAGGAGCATCCTAATATTAAACCACTTACCCTCTTTCCATAAATTTCTCTCAAACAATTTGAGCATTCACCTAAAGCCTGTTAAAGAAAACGAAACTATCTTTTATCGTATGAAATAAAAACTTCACTATTGATAGTTGCAAACACATACTTTCTATTAAATGTTTCTAAAAATTCAAATTTAGAATACATAAAAGGACTTCAAAAGGAACAATGATAAATACTAAGGGTTTTAACAAAGGAAATAAAAATAAATACGTTTTACGTAAAATCTCATATTAAACAACAAACATTTGACTAATTTAATTTGATTTGATTATGTCAATTTAAATTAAATGAACCACATGAAATTCAATTTGTGTATGTAATTTATACTTACAAGAGATGTCTGTCCATCATTTAAATCAAAGCTAGGTTTCATTGGTGCCATTAAACAAGCAGGAATAATACTTTTATACATAAAATCAACAAAACCAGCCATTCCATCATTTCCACCTGTTAATACATAGACAAATTTCTTTAAAAAATATTCACCAACTAAATAAATATTTTTTGCAAAATGTATCCTTGTCCAGAGTATTTTTGTTTTGTTTTTAACCCTTCTGAAGTACTTCAGTTCATCTGTATTTTTAGAAGGCTGTATGTCTTATCATTATATTTAAGTGTGATGTATAATATGTAGACTGTAACTTGTCTCTATCATTTTTCTTTCGGCCATTATGTTGCCTTTCATTTGACATTTGATTTTTTATTGTCCTTCAGTATGGTCTTACAAAATTGTTTCATTGCTGTATAAAAATCTGTAATGACCTCAATGATCAATGATCAATATGCATAACTATATAATTATGTTTAATACATTAGTATCATATCATCTCCAGTATACTTCATTAGATAAATTTATATTTTACATTTGTTTCATTTTCATTTCTTTAGTTTTGTAGGACTTACCCCATGAATCAACCAGCTTTCTCAGTATATTAAAGCACATTTTCTGACTCTGAAATTGGAAAATTATTGTCATTTACAATACAAAACAATTATTACTAATGACATGTAAAATAGGTTTTATTGTACTGGGTTGTATTTATTTATGAATACATACTTTCTAGTCTCTTTAAAAAAACCAGTTAAAAATGGACAATTATTTTTGCTTTGAAAAGAAATGCTGTTAAAGCAATATTATGGTCTGTTTAAAAGAAGCCTCATACAATCCATAAAATATCTTGAAATATCATTTTGTGTGATATATTTATACATGTTTCTCATTTCTTGTTTTTTTTATCTTATATAAATTAGACCGTTGGTTTTCCTGTTTGAATGGTTTTACACTAGTAATTTTGTAGCCCTTTATAGCTTGTTGTTCAGTGTGAGCCAAGGTCTGTGTTGAAGGCCGTACATTGACCTATAAAGGTTTACTTTTTTTAAATTGTTATTTGGATGGAGAGTTGTCTCATTGGCACTAACACCACATCTTCCTATATCTATCTCTGTATTACACAAGTGTTATCAAATATACAGCACCTTTTACTATTACAATTATCAATTATCATTAACCTTTCTTTAATGAACCATATATTCATGGCCTTAAATAGTTTATTATGCAGTAAGGGGTTTTTTTCTTTGTTAAAGGCTGTACAGTGACTTAAGTTACTTAGAATTTGGTCTCTGACAGATATTTGTTGCATTTGCAATCGTACCATATCGTCTTATTTTTATATCAGTACATACCTGAGGATCAGGAATATCAACAGCACCTTGTATAAATGTAATTAACACCTGATTTAAGTTCTGCATGTCTGAAAAGTAATAAGAAAGCATAAAATTAATAAATATTTAAATGATGAACGATTGGTGTTCCTCCAGTGGCAAAAAATACATGCATATTTTGCTTATATCATGTTGATGTGATCACCCCAGCATTGTGCTAAACACATTCTCAGAAGGAAGTTTGCAACAGTCTGCAGAAAGAAATGTCAAACTATCCAGATAAATTTTATTGACAAAAATTTCAATATAAATATAAAAAAACAACACTTAAACAACTTTAATTTCAGTAGTACATACTGTAATCTGTAACTCATAAGCATAATAAATCTTTATTGCCTATATTTTACCTTGATTTTTCAACACATCCAGAACATCATTAGCCACTATTGTACATATAAATAAATAATAACTCCTCTGTAACATCTTCTTATCGTTAGCTGTCACCTGGTCCAGTTCATCAGTAGGAGTCGTCAACACCTGATAAATGGTACTAACTAAAGGCATGAACACCTCTTGTAGAAATGGGGATATGGCATTCTAAAGAGAAGAAAATCTCATATAAACCCATTATTAATATTAATGAGGAAAGTTAAATAAAACAATAATTTGATAACTGATATTTAAAATTATGAAATGAAAATTTCAATTTTTAACTTAATTTGCAGATCTGCTGAAATTCTACACATGTATGATGTAGTGATTATTATCAGACACAGAACCAAGGCTTCCAAAACGGTCATATATTTCGGACATTTGATTACCCGGTAATGTCAGGTAAAAGTCCGGCTGGGCAAAGCATGAAACGGTCCTATACATTTTAGTTTTCAAGGCTTTTTCGGTCATTTTAACATAAGTCACGATCTTTTTGACCCAACCTTTTGCCTTTAACATCTACACATTTCCGGTCATAAAAGTGACATGATGATTAATTACTATCAAAACAACCCCTACTTCAATACTTTCTAATTTTAATCAAGGCTAATTAGTTGTTGGACAGGTGATATCTACCTATTCAATTGACAGGTAAACTATGTTCAGTACCGGACATCGTATAAATTGATTGGTCTATTCACAATTATTTTCTTACATTTCAGCGGTTTGTAGCTCATTGATTTAGTCCAAAAGATTAAAATTATAAGAAATTAGTTTATCTACATGATTTGATAAAAAAATTTAAAAGGTTTAAATGAAAAATCGTTAGAACTACATTGAATGAACTAGAACATGTGTGCGCATGTGCAAAGGTGGGAAATTTAATTATGCATCCTTTATTTCTTCAAAATGCTAAAATTATCATTGATACCTGTATCTTAACGTTCATTTCAAGCATTTTGTTGAAGAAATAACGTGGAAAGAGCTTCTTCACTCAGTCACGCTTTGCAAACGTACACGGATTTTACGTATCCGTTTACGGTCCATGTTTTACCATTGTCAAGTCAACATCCGGTTTTAGAAAAACATGATTTTCAAAACGAAAATGAAGTTTTTGACATGTCATTTTGCACAAATAAAGAGTCTATGGCAGATATGAGCACGCTGATGTGCACACTTTGAATGATACACTGCCAATTTAACAGTTTACATCCAAACATCCAAAACAAAGTAAAGTTTAAAATCGTTTTTTAATCTAATGTCATTATCATTGGAATGGCCATCTGATTACCATAATTGCCTTTTGTGACTTAGTCTTAAGGGATTAAAATCGGGATCAGATATAAAATGTCCGGCTGGCTCAAATGTTTTTTGGAAGCCCTGCACAGAACCCTTTTTTTTTTACATTTGTTTGAAAAAAGTTCACCTTGCAATGATCATATGTAATTCGTTTCAGGTTGGCAATACCACATAGTGACTGTGACAAATACATTAACATATATGTGTTGGACAATCAAGGTGGAGAAAGACACAGATGAATGCACAAACATTTCCTTATTCCATTTTTTTTCAGACTGGTGGTAAAATAAATTTAAGTTGATATATAATAGTAATCTATAATGAGGAGTCGCTTCTAAAATATCCAGATATGCACATTTTGGTATAAACTATCTGGTCTTTTCTGTTGAATTAATTTATAATATGTTAAGACTAGACTCCAAGAAATGAAGTTTTTACCGCGTAGAAAGTTCAACATTGAAACCCATATGGTGACCCCTAAATATTCACTTTGATAAAAAGATTTTTTTTTGTTGGGTTTATGTCTCTATATATTAACATGTATGTTTTACAACCTACTTTAAATTTCATAATCATCTGATTCATCAAGGGAAGAAAATCATGTAATTCCCTTGCATCAGGCTGCTTTAATAAATTCTCTAAAACTACAGGAACGAAAGGAAGTATCTCTTTCTCCATACACACAACCATTCTATGTAAATATTGCCGCACCCCTGAAAATAAAATTAGATAAATTCATCCAAAAATGCAAAAGAAAATAAAAGATACAAGGTATTATGAAACATTTCAATATTACAGCACATTGATAAATCTACATCATAACCATCTGAAAAGATTGGTTCTCTTAATAATGATTTTAAACATTATTGAATTAAAAATCCAGCCACACAGAAAACTCATCTTAAATAATCAAAGCACCATAATTGACATCCGGACTTCAAAATAATATTATTCTATAGTTTTGCCAACAGTCAAAGCATTGTCAAAAAATATAATACTGATTCTAACATCACATCTGACTTAAAGAAAACAATGCTGAATGGATCCTACACTTATTTCATAATAAACAATGTCCCAAACAATCTCAATATACTTCAACTTCATAACAGGAAAATAACTCAAAGGAAATAGCTATCAAGGTTTCACTGTCAAGACTATAAATTCTATTATCTTTTTTGGATGACAATAGTTATAACTTTATTAAATGTCAGTATTCCCAGTTTGAAGGTCTATTGTCTTTTCAAACATGTAACCCCTAAGATAACCTTATTATTAATACTATTTTGTAATATTTACCAGTATGAATTAATTGTCTGTGAATTGGAACATTAACAGCTTGTAAAAACAATCTTAACAGATCTGTAAACGTATCCACACATCCACACACCTGCATAGTTTGTTGACTAGAAAATCCTTTACTCACTCGACTGAAAAGACAACAAATATTCAATATATTTTACACAATCTTAAAATTACTTTTCTAAATCATAGATGGTTTTTTTACGCAACAAATTCCATCTAAAATTGTCAAAATAAAAAAAATATTGCAAGCACATTCATTTCTCTATAATGCTTTTACTGGGGAATTTGTAGTTGTTCAACGTTCAACATGCCAGCTTCAGAAAACCTGTGAACACATTTATTTTCACAATAAAAATGGATAAGGGCTGTTACAGAATTAAATGATGGGTATGGGTGTATGCAAATGTTTATATCCCAAACAGTAGTACTATAAAAATATCACTTTCCTTATAATTCTTTATAAATTCTAAGGAAATGCAATCCACACACAATTAATCAATTTGAGTGCCTCCCACCCCTCTACCATGATCGTTTTTGGAAAAGCCAAGTTCTTAAACAAAAGTATAAAGGCATGGTAAGTTTGGCACATTTATACATACCTTGCAAGAGCAGTGGCAGTGTTGATACTTTGAGCATAAGCAAGTTGTTTTTCTTGATTAGTTTCTGCTACTAGTTTGGTTAATAAACTTTCAAATTTTGTTGCTATAGGTGATAACAGATTTTTCATCAAAGTCTGCTTTTTCTAGAAAATATAAACATAGAGATAAGATGAGAACATAAAAATATCTTTAGAAAAAACTTAAACTGAACATCGTTAAATGACTGAAATATCATTTTCACACAGATTTTGGTTACTTTTTTCATGCAGACATAAAGTACTTCCATTTTTTATACCAGAATTCATGAGAGTAAGTTGGTACACAATTCTAATTGTATCTGCTTCAAAATGCAGGACACTAATTATTTTATCATGCACATCTGTTATTGTTGTACTATTCTTATTTGAAGTTTTATTAAAATCCATTAGCCAGGTAATAAAGTCAAAAGTAAATTGTGAATAACATTTTTTTCGATTTTTAATTTGTATTTCAATCTTTATTTGGTTTGTAACCTATGTCAGATGATTCACTTACATAAATCAGATGGTTAATGGTGAAGAATTTACCTTGCACAATGTTATATGCTTAAAAAAAGCCAAATAATGAATCCTGTAAATTAATAAGTTCAATTATCTCCCCTTTAAGAATTAATCAAAAAATATTTTCATGTAAATGATCAAATGGTGTGGTGTGAAATTTCATGAAAATCCATCCCATAGTTGAGGATGAGGTCCCTGGCAAGATGTGTGGGGGAGAAGTTAATTTTCTTTATTCTGCCCCAAAACTGTACACTGGAAATATTCATAATAAAACCCAATAATGTTTTACCTCACTTGGAAGATTACTGCAAACAATCAAGCTTCCAGCAGTTTCATAAAGAAACAACTGATCATCAGATGACAAAAGATGCTGGTACCCATTGTCTGGTGTATTTAGTACCAGTAGATCTTGAATTCTCTGTAAAATCTCCTCAACATAGTTATGGATATGAGACCTGCAAAATATAACATTTTCATTTCATTTTTGAGGAGACACAGAATTTCTGATTGTTCTGTTAACATATTTCTTGCTAATTTATTAAAGGCATTCTTCTTTATTTCACTAGAAAAAACAACAGTCAGACTGATAGTTTTCTTTCACAAATAAGACCCAAGTTTAACATAAGAAAACAGAATTTATAATCAGCCATATATCTTCAATAAACCAAAAATCATTACTGATGGTATATTGCTACTGCACACACATTTATGAATTACAGGCCAGCTTACCTCACACCTTTAACAAATCTTGAAAACAAATATGATGCTCGACTTCTCACTTGAGCTGATCGATGTCGAAATCCTCTTTCATCAGTAAAAGCCATCTGTCATAAATAGGAAAGCAATATTTTAACTTCATATAAAATAAATAATTAACAATACAAAAATATACACGACATTCATGAGAACCAAAACTACACAACAATTTCAGTGTTTTAAAAAAGATCAAATATTGTTATTTTTATACATTCAAGAACAAAAGTATGTAAAAACATATTTGATTGGAAAGTGTTTCTTTGAACATTAATATTCATAGTTTTTCAAAGTAAATGAAACTGAATTATTTGGCCGACATGAAGAAATAGGTATTGACACACATCCAATATTTTTGCCCCAGGTCTAAAGATCACTTTTTCATTGCACATGTAAAAGACCTTTTCAACTATAATGTAGACTCATAAATCAAACTTATCAATCTGTTTTAAGGAATACATACTAGTACATCAGGAATGTGTTGTGGTTCTACACTAAAGAACTTGTCATATCTCACTACTGTCTCAAAGAACTGTAACATGACAGACATGTGACCCTGGCAACTCACACGGCTTGTTATCAACTGAAAATAAATAAAACTTACATTTTCAACAATTATCATAAGAAACATAAGGCAAAAACATATAATCAATTCGCCTTTTCCGAATCTAAAGGACTATGGGTAATAACATTGTTCGTACACCAAAATGAAAATAATGTTACGTCATTGGTTGAATTTCTATTGTTAATCATGTTACAAACCAATCACAATGTTTTTGTGTTCGCTTTCGAAATATTACCCAGAATGCATTAGATTCTGAATAGGCGAATTAATTATTACACAAAATATGTTATATGCTAAAACATGGCTGTCCATTTTGTTTATTCATATGCTAACTCTTCTATATCATTTCAAATGGTGGTTCTCATATGCACAATATGAAAAAAAAAATTGATCATTTTCTCATACAGTTTCTACACTTACAAGATATTATTTCATAACTTGAGAAAAGAATAAATGTTTTTATTTATGGGCCAATTAAAATTTTCAAATAATCCTTACCAGTCTCATCATTTCCTGTAAAACAGATGCCTTTGTTAGATCCCCACTGAAATGTTGGCCTTGTGTAGCCTGCAAAATAAAATTTCTGTTGTCATTTTCTTTTTCCTGTAATTAAAAAGAGCAATGAATAAATGTATGGTTATTGATTAACGTTTTTGAGCCTTCCACCATGTTAGGAGTCCATATCAATATAAGTATGGACACTTAATCAAACCTGGTCAACCACATGATTTTCAATAATATTTTCAATTTTTCAATATCAAAACAATTTACTGTCATACTGTTCTCAATGTTGCAAGGAAATTCAGGCACCAGTATTTCTATCTGATTATGTAAGTCAAAATTTAAAATCATTTAAAACTAGATGTGTTATTGTCACATGGATGCCCCGCCCCTATTTGCAGCCTAATCATGAAAAGACAAGTCAACTGAAACAGAACATAAACTTTATCTTTAAGTCTTTTTTTTCCCTCTAAAGAACAATAAAATCAGCTCTAATTCTGAAGGCATTACACAGAAAAAGAGTCAAAGTATCAAATTTTCATAGTTCAAGGGCTCATTCAATTCTTCGTAAAAGTCTGTCAATGGAATTGTAACACAATTTGATGTACAAAACTTGTAACACAATTTGATGTACAAAACTTGTAACACAATTTGATGTACAAAACTTGGATCATTATTTGTCAAGAAATAAAACTTGTTTTCTGTTGAGTATTTACCGGCAATGCTTCTCCTAGTTGATACAACAGACTTATGGCTAATTCCGTCTCTAACTGGTCCACTCTTTCCCAGTTAGGTAAAGTCTGTGTCAAAATGTTGTGAACTGTTACTATTATTAGCTGAGCATCCTGAAATAAAACAAAATTGTATTTTTTTTTTTTTCGTTTCCATTTTTAGAAACAGGAACAAATATTCAAGATTTCAGGGATAAATATTTTAATATATCTGATTTTTTTGTTTTTGACATACCTCATGCTTTAAATAAAAATTGTCACAATTTTAACCTCTGATTGTCTAAATTAATCTTGTTTTTACAACTGTTTTATTCTTAAATAAAAAATATAAAACAAAAAAGATATTGTATACTTATAAAATTGTTTTGAATCCTGCTTTTACATTAAGCATTTCAAAGACTGACAAACAAACTATAGGTTGAATAAACTTACTAAAGCAGCTAAATTGTTAAAAATAGTCTTCAGTTGTTTCCTGTACTCCTGAAACATGGCTTCTTCTTCTCCCTGAAAAATATATGAACATTTGATTTTTTTTTTACATTAAAATTAATTCTAGTAAAACAAATGCAGGTTATTTTCTATGCTCTTTTTTCATATCCAGTGTCTGAATGAAAAACAATACACCTTATCACTATTTAGTCCAATCCGGGAAAAACAGTCATTTATACAACTTCCTGTTTGGGTCATGCCACCAAAAATAGAGGTCATCAGTAGTGAGCTGAGGGAGGAAAAACTTTACAAAGCGATCATCGAGAAACTTTAATAGAGTATGATCCACTTTTTTCGAAATTAAAATTGAAGTAAAAAAATATTTTGATTGAAGTACATGTATTTATGGTAGTTTAAACAGGTCTCATTAAAAAGTATCATGTACGGTGAGTTGTTTAAACAGGCTTCCAGATAGCTTCAACTGGATGAAAAAGTTGTGTAATTTTAGAACTTATCCGGAATGGAATAAATAGCTATTAGGTGTATAGTAAGGGGTCAGGAATAGCTAAACCATCAACAACTAAAATGATCTAATGCAGCAACTAGTGTGTAAATAAAAAGTCAAAAACTAAATTTTACAGACTATATGTTCTTCTAAGTGTCATCATATCATTTTTCCTATTTCTTAAAAAGATACAGTGCTCAACTAACATTTCTAAACCCATTTTTATTTTCTATGAAATGAGTATACACTTTAGTAGTTTAGCTGTAACTTTACTTACCTCATGCTCAAAATCATAAGACTCATCATAGGTCATCTTTTTAATAACTATGTACAACAGTCCCTGAAAAAAAGAAAAGCAAACTGGATAAATACATAATTACAAAACAGATATAAATTTCTCTGTAAATAAATTTTCAATCAGTGAGTTACTGAACTCCAAGTTGAAAAACTTGTCTCATGTTCAATGAACAAAAGACAAAATCTGTAATCACTAGTTTATAATGATATACATGGACAAACTTTTATTGCTATCCATCTGTAATGACCATGTTTCAATAATAGTAATCATAACATTACTATTAAAAATACAAACAACAAAAAACATATTTGTGATATTTTTTTTTATTAAAATGTCTTACATAATGCAATATATACATTTATAGTTTGTAAAGTAAATATACAATATAAAAACTTGCAATAATCTGACATAACAAAATCATGAATAAAGTAAAACATTCGGAGTTGAAGCATTAACTATACTGAAATTAACCCAAAAAAAGTGTATGGACACATATAGTCACTATTTTTCAATGTGTAGTAGTTTATATAAACTGATGACACAGAGAATTTTTTTCCCTGTGGTCATAAAATCAGAAAAAGTCAATCTGAAAGACAGTAGCATTGCTAATTAGTTCTAAGTCAATGGACCATGAACTAGTGGGCTGAGCTGTACAGACAGTAAAGTTACTTTATAGAAATATCAATGTCTTAACTTAAGAAGAAAACTTCATATTGAAAATTGGTAAAAAATTGAAAGTCACTGAACTATAACAGGGGCAAGGCTTCAAGGTCAATAAAGCTAAAACTAATATGTACTAAAAGTACTGGTAATGGAATATCAAAGAAAATATCATATGCAGTTCTTATTAAACTAACCATTTGCTAACTGAAGCAGAAAACTTATCATTGAAAATTGCTAAAAAATTCAAAGTCACTGGACCATTTCCTAGGGGGCAGGACCTCAACATTGTTGTCAAATTGATATGTACTGATAGCTATGTAACTTTATTGATCTATCACACGTAGTTC
Source organism: Mytilus edulis (assembly GCF_963676685.1). Taxonomy (NCBI): domain Eukaryota; kingdom Metazoa; phylum Mollusca; class Bivalvia; order Mytilida; family Mytilidae; genus Mytilus; species Mytilus edulis. The sequence continues at coordinate 39,986,376 of NC_092344.1, read as the reverse complement.
CTGTCAAACTAACTTGAGAAGACAACTAAACAATTGCTGACACCAATAACACCATTGTAGCCTGAAGACCAATACCTATATGGTGAATCCCTGCTCTAGCTTTTGGTTTAAAGGAAATACATTAGTCCTTTAGAGTGGGATCTAGTCATCACATGTTTACTTCAAGAGAAAACAAAACTGTGGAATCAAAAGTTATAAACAAATAAACTTGAAACCATGCGTTTCAGGGTTGAAATGTAGTATGCAACCAAAAACACCTTATACCATTTTTTTGATAAATGTCTTATCACATGAAACATATATCAACAAGAATGTGTCCTCAGTACACGAATGCCCCACTCGCACTATCATTTTCTATGTTCATTGGACCGTGAAATTGGAGTAATATCTCTAATTTGGCATTAAAATTAGAAAGATCATATCATAGAGAACATGTGTACCAAGTTTGAAGTCGATTGGACTTAAACTTCATCAAAAACTACCTTGACCAAAAACTTTAACCTGAAGCGTGACAGACGGACGAACGGACGGACAGACGAACAGACGCACAGACCAGAAAACATAATGCCCCTCTACTATAGTAGGTGGGGCATAAAAATTGTAGACGACTAGAACTGGTGTCCATCCACAATATTAAACTACTACATCATAAACCTTCTCAAAAATAACAAGAATATGTCCATAGTACACTTTCATTTTCTATATTCAATGACCGTGAAATTGGGGTCTAATTTCTAATTTAGCAATAAAATTCAAAATATCATATCATAGGGCACATGCATACTAAGTTTCAAGTTCATTGGACTTCAACTTTATCAAAAAACTATCTGATCCAAAAACTTTAAGTTCATTGGACTTCAATTTCATCAAAAAACTATCTTATCCAAACCAAAAACTTTAACCTGAACATTTAACAACAAGAACCTGTCCATAGTACACAAATGCCCCACTTGCACTATCATTTTCTGTTTTCCGCAGTACAGTGAAATTGGGGTCAAAACTCTAATTTGGTATCAAAATGAGAAAGATCATATCATAGGGAATATGTGTACCAAGTTTCAGGTTGATTGGAATTCAACTTCATCAAAAACTACCTTGACCAAAAACTTTAACCTGAAGCAGGAAACAGATGCGGACCAGAAAAAATAATGCCTCTCTACTATCATAGGCAGTAGGTGGGCATAAAAAATAAACATACTGAAACTTGTATTTGTGAAGAAAAAACTGTTGACACTTCTGAATGTAATTTTTTTTTATAGTATTGCAAATGTTGAAGTAAGAATAACAAAGACTGGAAGGGATAATCCAATATACAAGTTTTTTTTATTAAGTCTCTTACTTTTGTAGATATTATTCAAGCAGAATTTTAATGTTCTTGCCTATAGATAAAAGGGGCATTATGTGTTACCTTCAATGACAGTCAGTTCTTCTGTCCTTCCCTCTTCATTTCATTTCCATACTCTATCTTAAGTTATACTCATCCAAATCTTGTGAAACCTCAGAACCAAAACTTACAGAGTTCAAATTTGGTCAGTGAGTCACTTACCATTCTAGAGTTACCGGTTTGACATTTATAACTTGGAAAATTACTAATTTTTCGTTTCCTCACTCCACTTAAGTTCGCCTCATGCAAATTTATGAAACTTATACACAATGCTAAGAACCACAACATTCAGAGTTTAAATTTGAGCATTTAGTCATTTACTTTTATAGAGCTTGAGTTATGCCCCTTTTTAATTGGGGAAAATTTAAAAATTTTCGGCAAATGCTTTTTTTTATCATAAAAAAAGCTTCTGTCAAAGTTACACAAAATTCTAAAATCTATGAACATGATGAAGGTTTGACAAAGTTATCGATGTTATAAAAAAAATTAACCACAGACTGAACCATATTTGTAACAATGGTAAGGAAGGAACACAGTTCTTTTTCAGAACAACTCTTTCTTGTACATGTAAACTCATATCTTTAAGCTACTGGTGCTATACATCTCATAACAGGTGAATTCTAAACAAATCATGCAAAATATTAAAATACATGAAATAATAAATCATACAATCTGTCAACATTGAAAGTCTAGAATATCCTCAAAGTAAACAGCGATGATGGGAAAGGTATGACAAGATTTTAACCTATGAAATTACAAAAGATTACTTAGTTTTTAGCAAAACAAGATATGAGCAAAAGCCTAACACAAAAAAAAATATTTTACTCATAATTATCAAGTGATAGAATTGTTTTTTGTTTTTTTTGTCATAATTCAAAGAGATCAAAAGTCGCCTTATCATACTTTTTTCTTTAGATTTTTTTCATGGAAAAAGAAATCATGTCTAGTTCTGATAAAAATCTATTTAAAAACTCCTACAAGGATTTAAAGTTTCCATGATAGCAATTCAGTTACTATAAAGTTGATCAGGGTATAAATCCCCTTGGTAGGAACTGACAACATTTTTTGTTATAGATATCCATGTCTTTTCCTTAGAAATGGGTTGAACAACAACCTTTTTCATGTTCTTCTCACATTTCTTAGCATCATCCTTGCCAGAAGGGTCCTTCCCAAAATATCTTTCACTGGACTGTTTGGAGTGTGGCTTAAATTTTTCCCAGAGGTGTTGAAAACCATCTAAGGCATGTGAACTTCTTACTCCACACTTGGGCAACTCTTCATATTCTTCAAGGGTTACAATTGTATCCTTTAATTCTGATATCTGTCCATCCCTTTCTGCTAACTTCTTTTCTAATCTCAAAATATAGTCTGAAAATCTCTTGTTTTTGTCTTCCAACTCACACTGTTTATCATACAGTTGTCTCTCTAAACCTTTAATTTGACTCTTCCATTCTGTTTCTTGTAAAGTACATTCTGAGATGGTATCTGGTACAGTAGATTTTACAGGTAATAAATTCTCATTTACAAGGCAAATACCACTGTCATTGTTTGTGTTTGTCTCAGTGGATTTTTCTACAATCGTATAACTGTTGTTATCTATTGCCATATTCATTGGTGTAGAAAAATACCATTTCTCCTTTTCAAATAAAACTGCCTGATTATTTTCACTTGAAGATATACAGCAATGAGTTTGGTGTCTGTTATTATGATCAGAGTCGTTTGAAACTACTAAATCATGTACGTTGTTGCAGGCACCTATGTCACTTTGATCATTATCAAAAGATTTGTGAATTCCAAAGCAATGTGGCCCATCTCGCATTTGAGACAGGGCTCCAAAGGTATTCCAAACTGGCACTTCTACCAATTCATTGATGTCACAACATCCTGGGTTACAGGAAATCGTAGACATCTATAATAAAAATTATTATTGTGTAATAACCATGTTAACACTGGCCTCATAAAAGTCAGAAACACTTGTAATAACTGTTTTAATTAAGTTAAAATTCTGTGCTTAAGGTTAAAAGCTGGAAAATCATCTTCATGACATTTCTTTAATAAATCAGAATGCAATACATTTCCCAGTTAACAATTTAGCTGTCCTATATATTTGCTATTGAAATCACAATACTGCAGTACCATTTTTTAAACTTATACCAACTTTTGTTCATCATTTTTTCAAGTAAATATTGGTTACAATCTATATCTGACACTTAAAGATGTTCAATCACTGTACAGGTGGCAATCATTACCAAGGGTATAAAGGTCCACCAAATCCACAAAAAAAAGTACATTTAATAGAGACTGTATTTGTGGAACGCAATTGAATACAGAATTCCATTTATCATACACTGTGAAATATCAATCTAACATATATATTTTGTATATTTATCTATCATAAATAGATTCAGTTATAATCCTCTCAAATTCAGTATTTGAAGTTTCTAAATAATGCAACACACATAAACTTGGTTAAAATTATCTGTTTACAATGTATTCACAGAAATGAGTTCTTGTTTTTAGACATTACACTCACTGCTACTTTGAGGAAATAAATAAAGTAAAATAAAATGATTTTTCTTCACATAAGAAAGTAGGTTATTTAAACTCATATTTCAATTCCTGAATTTCTATCAGAACCTTTTTGTTCAAAAAATGTATGAAGACAACATGTATATTCCTACCTGCTGCGAAATTCCAATGGCCAAAACCACACAAGTTAAAGATGGATTTCAGAAGAACAATGAGTGACATGGGTAAATCTAAATGTCTTGGACATTTAGTGTCAAGGCATAAAAAATAAAGGTCAAATCTGGACAATACAACCAGTTTTGAAACAAACACTCTGAAATCTGTACAATAATGCATTGATTAAAAATGTATGAGACTATATCTTTAATGGACAAATGATAACTGTACATCATTAAACTCGCATGCACTTTTTTCTTCAGAAATGCCCCAAAACAAATTCTTCAAGCAATGGGGCAAAAAATACAGCAAGATTTTTCCATCTCTTTATTTTAAAGTTTTTTTTCTGTGTTTATTTGAAACACTGCTATTGGTATAATTAATATTGCAATTAAATCTAGGATTCCCCAGTTTCTCTTTTAATTTATAACAAGCCTACCTCCATATTTTCTCTCTGTTTCTGGCTGAGTGGTTTCATTTGTTTTAACAAGGCAATATATTCCTGTGAGAATTGAGCTACAGCACCAGAAACATCATCATCCTCGTCACTAAGAAAGCGAAACATCAATGGCACCTTACTCTCTAAGGCCTGTAAGGTTGCTTCAGTGTTTTCCTTGTCCTCTGTTTTCAACAACCTAATTCAAAGCAGTTTGATAATGCATAAACAATTATGTCAAATATTTTCCATGTTTATATAATAAACACTGCATTAAACATGTTTCACCATGAAACTGTTTTTTCAATTAAATTTGTTTTTGCACTTAACATTATTTCATCAATACACCAGATTTTACATCCCTCCTAAAATGATAAACATTTTTACCCTTTGACCTAAAATTTGTTTCTGTATGTAAAAAATGTTCATATTCACCTATATGTTTTAAAATGTTTACATTGACTTCAAAAACATTTAAGCTGAAGCATGTACCAAATAAATAGGTCTTAAACTTACTTCTGCCAGGCCAGTATTAAGTTCACACCAATTGCATTTACCAGCTTTGATAATTTGGCAAGAAAATCACCTTCTTCATCCTAAAAATAAAAGGACTTTAAAATCAATACCTGCTGTGATGGCTAACATTTCAAGAAAGCACTTTCTCTTCTAATACTGATTTTACTTTCAAAATTTCAATAAGTTCATATGATGTAGCTCCACAAATTTTTTAATTATTTGTGCATCGCTTGATGTTTGAGAGTTACTTATGCAGTAAAATCCAGAAAAAGATGCTTCAAAATCGTAAAGTAATCTCTTTATTTTAAATAACAAGTACTTTCATCATTTTAGATTAAGCAACTAGACAGTGTTATTGCCATGCTACAATGTAATTCAATGATCTGTCTTTTACACAAAATTTGTTAATGCATTTCTATATTTGGTTGCACAACTGAATTTCTGTCAACCACCCACCATTTATAACACTGCTGCAAATATCTAGTTTTATTAAAAATACTATTATGATAAACCTACCTCTACTGGATTTAGGATTCCTCTCTCCTCAAGTACATTAGTAAAAGACTCCACCAGCTTTGTTTTAACGATTGGATCCATTCCTTTGTTCAGAATGTCTGTTATACAATCACAAGCACTCTCTCTTATCAAGGTCAAGGTCATGAAGTTTAACAGAACAGTCACAAATTTGTCATTGGCAATCAGATTAATGTCAATCCACGATATAAACTTCCCAATGACGTCTAAACACATACAAACAACTTCTGGGTTGGATGTCTCATAAGTTGTCTGAAATACAGAATGGCAAACAATATAATTAAACACATCATCCACTTATTTTTCAACCTTGGTTTAAAAATTAAAATTAGATTACCAACTAAATATTATTTTAAACTATATAGATCTAACTTCTATAAGACATGAAGAAACAAAATACTTACTAAAATTTCATACCATGTCCCTGCTAATTGTCCATTAGCTTGTTCTCGCATGGCATCCTTGATCAATGTATTTCTCTGAAACTCCTAAAAATAGAGAAACAAGAGTGCACACACTGAAATGTCTCTCCTTCTTTACTAATCATTGATATTATGTTGATAGTCCTAAGTATAAAGCTTTATTACAACTGTCACATAAACTTAACATTAACCAAGATAGCTAAACAAAGACCAATGAACCATAAAAATGAGGTCAAGGTCAGATGAACCATGCCAGGCAGATATGTACAGCTAACAAAGCTTCATACAACAAATATAGTTGACCTACTACTTATAGTTTAGAAAAATAGACCAAAACACAAAAACTTAACACTGTGCAATGAACCGTGCAATTGGGGTCATGGTCAAATAAAACCTGCGGGACTGACATATAGATCATAATATATTTCAATACACTAAATATAGTTGACCTTTGGCATAAAATATTAGATAAAAAGACCAAAACTTAAAAACTTAACTTTGACCACTGAACCATGAAAATGAGGTCAAGGTCAGATGACATCTGCCCGCTAGACATGTACACCTTACAATCATTCCATACAACAAATATAGTAGACCTATTGCATAAAGTATGAGAAAAACAGACCAAAACACAAAAACTTAACTATAACCACTGAACCATGAAAATGAGGTCAAGGTCAGATTACACCTGCCAGTTGGACATGCACACCTTCCAGTCCTTCCATACACCAAATATACTAGCCCTATTTCTTATAGTATCTGAGATATGGACTTGACCACCAAAACTTAACCTTGTTCCCTGATCCATGAAATGGTCGAGGTCAAGTGAAAACTGTCTGATGGGCATGAGGACCTTGCAAGGTACGCACATACCAAATATAGTTATCCTATTACTTATAATAAGAGAGAATTCAACATTACAAAAATTCTGAACTTTTTTTTCAAGTGGTCACTGAACCATGAAAATGAGGTTAAGGACATTGGACATGTGACTGACGGAAACTTCGTAACATGAGGCATCTATATACAAAGTATGAAGCATCCAGGTCTTTCATCTTCTAAAATATAAACCTTTTAAGAAGTTAGCTAACACCGACGCCGTAGCCGCCGCCGGATCACTACCCCTATGTCGAGCTTTCTGCAACAAAAGTTGCAGGCTCGACAAAAAGGACATAATTAAACTTGATTAAGGCAAAACTGTCCTATGTAATTAGAACAGTAAGAATAAATTCACCTTTTGTTAACAACAAAATTTACAACGCACATAAATATAGTTTTGTTAAATTCAATTTTCTGCCTTCATAAAAGAATCCTTTTATTAATCCTAAAAATTAGAATCCATTTTTTTAGAATCCTTAAATTAATCTTTGGTTCAATGCACCATTTAAAAGATTAATTTTCAATAACCTAGTACAGGTAGAGACAAATCTTTCCTTTGCTTCAATGCATCTGTTGATAGCAAAAATGTCTACACTGAATTAAAGCGTAAATATTGAAAATCTACTGCATGAAATTACCTCTGCTGTGTGTACAATCTCTCTGTCTACCACATCACTGTCTATGGCCAGTAGAACTCTCAGGTAAATATCTATTGAATGGTGGTTTGGTGATACTGTCTGTAACAAGTCTGTAAAGAAAGATGGCCACCTGTGAGGGTAATCCTGAACAAAGGCAAGGGAGATAATCTGACCTATCTTGTTCCTGATGAAACTTCTGTCTTGAGTGCCTTCAGATCCCTAAAACAAATAACATAACGTTTATAATTATCAAATTCAATATTTTATTCTTTGAAAAATCTTTTGACAGTCTACCTCATTTTAATTCGACACCAAAGTCAAAAGGTAAATATAATATCTAAATAATGTGATAATTTGACATAATGAAACATGATCCTTTTCAAACTTTTTTTTATTGTTGAAAGATATAAAAAAAAAATCACGTACCTGTAACTGTAGACATCTAGCAATAAAAGACTTAATATTCTGATGGTCATCAAGGTTAGCCTGGCTGTATCCTGTTTTCAGATAGTTCTCGATCACTTGTAAGCAAAAAAACTTCACATGATCATTCCTGAAAAATAAGTAATAGTATAGAATACAAATAAATCAAAATACAATCAATGCTAAACTTAAATTCAAGACGCTGCATATCATACAACATTTCATAATTTTTTCAAAAGGAAATCACTCTAGTATCATGTTATCTTTTTTATATATTCAGCATAAAATAACAATATGTTCAAACAGAAATAACTACGCTAACTTCAATGTCACACATTTGTTGTTGTTTGTTACTCAACTTTCTGTATAACATTTTTTTAATCGTTTGTTTTGCACATTAGGTTTGACGTAGTTTTCTTGTTTAGAACATTTTACTTTTTAGATATGTCACCTTTTGCTCATTGTCATTTGGTCTCTGGAGGATAGTTGTCTCTTGACACTAATACCACTACTCCATATACTATATACAGTGCTCTAGCTAGAAATCAAAAGGGGCAGGGTGCCAGTGGAGGGCAGGGCACTTTTTATGAAAAGAAAAGGCACTGCTCATTTTTTTGTCTACGTTTCTGTGTGTATCACGAGTTAACGAATCTCTTTTTTTTTTTTTACTGTATATGTTGTTTTTTTTAAATAAAGATGCTTTTCAACTATAGTCTTTATTTCATTGTTTGTGTAGTTATGAATGATATAGTACATCTTCATCAACATATTATGTTTTTACAGTTTAACTTCACTCTACCCATTATCAAAGAATATGTGGGGTTTTTTTTTTGTTATCTACATAGGAATTATAGCTTTTAATACATCATTTGATTTGAAACTGAGAGCATTACTAATTTAAGAATGTTTAGAACATGGATTGCTAAAAGTATAATTATCAAGTAGAAATTGCAATATATATTTTTTAATATGTTCAAAGACAGTTAATATCTTTAAGGTAACATTATTATGTTATTATATATTCAATTGGTAATTTATTCCTATTTTTGATACTAGATAATATTTTTAGAGCACAAATTTGTAATAAGCTAAAACAGGGGAAGTAACTCCAAAATCAATTTCCACCACGTTTGGGTTAATTAAAAACTGTGCTTGTCGCTAACAACTTGAGATGGAAGGCATTTCTGTAAAGCCATAGTTTTATTTTGATGACTTAAATTCAATTCTAAAGTCATGAAAGTCTTCATTTATGTACGCTCTTCCATTGTGACTTGGAGATCGAAAATGCCGACCCAAGCTAAACACTCTCCCTGACATATTCATCAAAAGTATGACAAAAAGATACATTGTCCTAATTAAATTACCTAGTTATTAAAACACCTTTGAAGTCTTTATCATTGTAATTGATTGTAATGACATGATTAACCTGGGGGCAATCACACAGGTGTCATATATGTAATTAACTTGGAGATCAGAAATCGATGAAACAAAATTTTAAAAAAACGGCACAAGATAATTTTGGAAAAAGACGTCAGGGCAGAAGGGCGCGGATAAAGGCACCCAGGGCGCGGCTGAGGGCACCCAGGGCGCGGCGCCCTTCTATTTTGGGCTAGCGAGACCACTGTATATATGGTATGTTATATTCTAGTACTTGACCCTTATACCACTACTCCATATACTATATATGGTATGTTATATTCTAGTACTTGACACTAATACCACTACTCTATATATTATATATGGTATGTTATATTCTAGTACTTGACACTAATACCACTACTCCATATATTATATATGGTATGTTATATTCTAGTACTTGATAGACATATAGGAATAGGAATATATTGACAATCAGCCTTACCCATGATAAGATCCATTAACGAATGCTTCTGCACACAACTTCCATCCACTTTCCAAAGACTTTAATTGTTCAAAGTACTGCAATGCCTGTGATAATCAAATGTATTAAACAAATAAAGCTTTAAAAACTGCCATTTTGACTCTTATTTCTGTTTCTGTTTTTTCAGTACATAAATCGTCAGGATAACTGGTACTGCTAGAAAAGACACTTGTTAACCATTTAACTATTTCTTTATTTAATGCAGTGTAAACAAGTTGCCCTGTAAATGATCCAGAGTCCTTGCTATTGAAATATGACTTTTGTAAAAGGATTTCATTAGATTTACTGAGAAAACAATACGAAAAATCTGTTGATATTATGCAAAAAAACATATACATTGTACATAAAGTTCAAAATTATACATCATGTACATTTCTGTAAACATTATAAACCATAAGATGTTTACAATTCTTACCCTCCTCTGTAGTTGTGGATCAGATACAGGGTTTAAACCCCTTAATGCTTCCTCATCCATTCCAACAAATGGATAATAGTAACAGTCATACAAATGTCCTCTTGGTTTTATAAAATACAATGTGCATCCTGTAAAAAATGATAGAATTTAATATCATGCTAAGGTCTTTTGTAACAGATTATACAATATGTTTTTTTTTCTTATTGTTCATTTGTTGAATGTGAATTGATGCAGTTGCCAATAATTACTTTCATCTTGATATAATTTTTCTATATTGAATTTGGTAAGATAAGTCAAGAAAAGTGGGATATTCCCTGTATTCAGTGTACACCCGTTTTCTGGTGTTAAAAACAGTATACAGGGACCTCCTTTTTTCCTATTCATTTTATGGTATGAAATCTACAAAAGCACACATTCTTCATGCGATAACAATGTTTTTAGATGAAAGCAAGTGTTTAATTAGTCAAAAATCAAGCTTATTTCAAGTCTAATTTGATGCATAACTCACAACAATTCCTGTGTTCACCAATTCATTCTTTGATCATCAATTATGAGATTTATAACAAAAAGATAGCTTAATGACTTGGGAATTAAAACTTATTCATGTTTTGTTGTTCCTAGAATACTTTGAGTATTTACAAATTCACCTGATGTAAGTTATATTGAAAACGTGCCCTTTTGTAAATTTCATGCCATAAATTGAAAAATAAAAACACATTTCATTTAAACTGGTCTTGTTTACACCAATAATCAGGGAAGTTCCCTGAAAGCAGGGCATTCACGTACGTATCAAACATTTTCTGACTTGTGCCCAACCTGTTCGAAGTCGCAGGCAAAATAGATTGATTTCAAAGCACGATTCAGACCATTTTTACTCAAAGATTTTATGCTTTAAGGGCATACGATACAGTTACAGTGAAGGTAATGACGTTGCTAAAGTAAAATGTTATTTTCGCGACGTCAAACTCTGACATATCGGGAAAAGATGCATTTTTCGACTGATTTTTATTATTCAAACTGAATTAATTTGAAAACGAGTGCATGGACCCCTATTTTTTAAAACAGCAGTTTGTTTCATTTTGCAAGGAGATTATGTGACCCAAATTTTATAAAACCGTAAATAGCGCAATTTTTTAAATTTTGATAAACATGCAGCAAAAAATGACGTTTTTTCCTCTATTCATGAACATTTGATAAATATAGAGTTATTTCGGAATAAAAATTGCATAATTTTTAATGATACTTATAAAATACAGAAATTATCAATTATTTAACAAAAACCATTTTGTGTTTATCTTTTAAAACAAAAAAGTTATGTCTATCTTTCGAAAAAGAAAATACGGACACAAATCTGAATTTTGAGCAAATATACAAAATTTCGACCTTATTTTACTCAAAAAGTAGCACATGAAGGTATATTTTTTATGACATATTTGATTTAATCAGGTAAAAAATAGCCTATATGCAAATTTTCATCAACTTGTAAATACAGGTTCAAAACTGTATCGTATGCCCTTAAACAGGAACAGAGGTAAAAGACAATGTCAATCAAGGTACACTCAGTGGGTTGAAAGATGCTTCAGATTTTTGATTTTCAAATATCACCCTTGCACACAACACAAATCGTGTGGCAAGGCATTATGTTTGTTTTCCTCGATTCCGAATCATATAGACACTTCAATGCAAAATGCCTTGATTTAAAACGCTTGTTGACTACAGCATCGGAAAGGTATAACAAAAAACCAACACACGTTTACTACAGCATCGGGAAGATATCGCCAAAAACCAACATACATGTACATGATGTAGCAAAAAAAAAAATTATGGACAAGGATGGCCAATAAAAATTTTCGAGTCACAGCGATTTTACCGGGTTGGTTGAGGGAGGGGAAACAAACAATATTTTATTTTTGGCCCAGTAGTTGTCGTTTGTTTATGTAATTTAAACGTGTTTCTCGTTTTTTATATAAATTAGTCCATTAGTTTTCTCTTTTGAATGGTTTTACATTAGTAATTTTAGGGCCCTTTATAGCTTATTGTTGAGTGTGAGCCAAGGCTCCGTGTTGAAGGCAGTTCATTGACCTGTAATGGTTTACTTTTATAAATTGTTATTTGGATGGAGAGTTGTCTCATTGGCACTCACACCACATCTTCCTATATCTTTATTTCCATACTTTATTTCCATTTTAAACGATGGATAATATTTTAGGAGCACATTTTTGTAATAAGCTGAATCAGGGAAAGTAAGTCACGTTTTAAATTTAAATACGCAAATAATATTTGACCAAAGGCAGAAGTAAGAGTTAATAAACAAATGTCTGCTTGTCCCTCAAAAGTCTCATAAGTCTGTGATCATTAAGTTATGATCTCTTAATTAATTAAAACACAAGAATCATGTACATCGATTAAATCCAATCGTCAAGGTTAACCTCAAAAGGTAAATAGATCAGGTGGTGTAAACAATCTTCGTTGTCAGAACTGGATTGAACTGGTTTGAACTGGTCAATTTTCATCTGAAATTTTCAATACCCCACAGAAAGGTTTACCGATTTATGATTTTTTTTACCGAAAATTTTAGCACCACGGTGAAAAATTATACATCGCGGCAAGACAGATACCACCACGGTAGAAAAATATACATCGCGGGCCTGCGGTCCTTCACGGGCCTGGGGTGAACACTGTATATATTAATACGAATAACAACGTACACAGATGTTTGCGTATGAATACACAACGTTAGAATGGGCGTGTCGCCATAAAAATTGATAACATTGAAAATAAAGCTAATTCTTTTAACCAATCAGAAGACAGTAAATACACCAAATTTATTTATACTATTATAGTGTATTGCTATATTTTATTGTTTCAGATCAAAGGGACCAAGCTGTTAAAAACAATTATCTTTTGTGTTTTTCATTAAAAATCTTGGAATGTTTTACTTACACCAAAGCAATTTATAACAACAATCATGATTTTCCAATTATTCAACTGGAATTTGAACTAAAATTGGGCGCGAACGTGTAGAGTGCGAACGGACCTTGGGTGCGAATGTGCGAGGTGCGAACATGTAGGGTGTGAAAGTGTATTGGGCGCGAACGAACCTGATACCATTCAATAGTCTATTCTCCATTTTCTACCACATTGTCAAATCATTTTTTTCATTCGAACTTTATTAATTTTTTAATGCTATCATGTTCAGCAAGTTAATTTGCTTTACCTTTAATTCATGAATTAAATTTTCATAAATTGATATTCCATTCATAAAATTATTTCAAGAGCTTGATTTGTTTACAAATACGCAATTTGTTAAAGTGCTAAACCATATATATCTGTTCTTCAACAAAAATGCACTTACTTTTTTCCACTGAAAGATACATGTAGTTTTTTCCAATTCAGTCATTTTTTAAATAGTGATGAAATGTTGTTAAATTACCTGATATATGTAGTAAGGTATTGCATTTCGATGAGCCACGTTTCGTCACTCCGAAGTCGCCATATTTATTTCCAAGATCACGTTTTAACGTTCTCAAAAATATTTCTTAATTAAAATATTGTTTTATATTTGAGCCTTCAAATTCTCATTATCTTTAAAATAGCTTTCATTTTTTTATGAATAAAAAAAATATATAGACTCTTTGCATTTTCTCGTCATCGTGAAAATGTACGAGAGTTGTCTTTTCTTTCCTCGTGTTCGCCATGAAAGTCCTAGGCGAGGTATACAGTGATTCTTTTTCACAATAAAACACTAATTTTATAACTCCAGTGATAAATTGTGTTAACAATATAAATTCAAGTTTGTTGTCAGTCAATGTAATCGATTTATTTGTAACATTTTGCCCGTGTAATCGGTTTTTAAGTTGCATTTTAAAAAAAGGGGGAGGTGCATGTATCCACGTAAAAGTATAATTTTAGTCACTTTGGAAGAACTCTAACGTACTTAAACATATCTGATTGCAAATGGGATGGCTTATATTTTATTTTAATCGTATTTCTTTCAAAAAGTACCCTATTTAGAACGTCGAAAAATTAAGACTAAAATTATACAATAATATTTGAAATATGTTTCACACAACGTCACAAGTCACATCTACGAAAAGGTTTATTTCTGACCTAAATGTATATAAAATCAAAAGGCGGGAATGTAAATGTGGTGTTCACAAATGTAAAAAAAAAATGAATAGAAAAGATACCATGTGTGCAATTAAAATTTATGAAGAAGTACTAGACAAAATACAGACTGAGCAACACTAGTCCGAGACTACTCTGACGTCCAAGTTACAATAGATTTCGCGACCTTGAGACTCAAATATGCAAATATTTATACTTTTTTCACATCCTTTATAGGAGATCGATGTTTAACATTTAGTGGCCAACCACGATTTTTCATCTATACAGGAGATCGGTATTAAGCATTTAGTGCCAACCACGATAACAATCAGAAGCTCTCGGACATTAAGATTACTTGCATCGTAAATGAACGAGGTGTTCGATTTTGGTCATTTGCTTAAACCATCACTTTTTTCTCGTGGTCATGTGATAATCTTGATGTTCGTTTGAAAATAAAAGTAAAAATGTCTGAATCAATGGGTCACTGTGAAAATTGTTTAAATATGGAAAAATAAAGGGTTACAGTTAGGTGAAGCTTACATAAATGAAGAGATAAATGAAAAATGAACTAATTGGTACCCGATTTATATAATTCCAAGGCCGTTAGTTGACACCAGAAGCGATGAAGCAGCATCCATTTTTGACGGGCAAATATCCACTTTATGATATGGGACGAGCTCTGACGTCCCACAGCCCCAGCTTGTCTGGCAAAACAGCTGTTGGACGTCAGAGTAATCTCTGTCTAGAGCAACACATTTTTCAACCAAAACCAAAAATGTACTTAAGTGCTCAGAAGTTCATGGTCAACACGTGGCAACTGTCCTTTTGCTTGTGAACCTTAAAGCACCACAAATTTTAAAACTTTTCAAGCAAAATCTTGCGTATTGAATTTTTTGTTTGCATTCAATGAGCTTCGGAACCGTGTCCTTGTGTTATTTTTTATTATTTGTTTAGAAGATAAACAATAATTTGGCGATCTGAACCTGAGTGGAAATTCCAGTTTTGAAATGGGGGAAAAAGTACATAGCTCTATGATCCTCAAATAGTGAAAAAAATAACATGAGGACCTAAGAGCTACTGTTCCACAGCTAGCATTCAATATGCTGCTGCATTTACATTTAAGATAATGGTAACATAATCTATGTGTTGTCAGATGACCCCATTATGTGACTATCATTTTGTATGCATTAGTAATTAGAGCAAGTTTTGTCTTTTGAAAGAGAACAAAAATTTATGAATGTTCAGATACTTAGATTATCATTGATCATCTCACCGAGACTGGTTTTCTCGCTTGAGCCGTCATGGCGAAAGCGAGAAAAGAAATCAATTTGAGATGACCAATGATAATCTGTTTATTGCTATTTTACGTATGACAACGTTGTCAATTTCATTAGCAACGCCACATGCCTCCTTAGTTTCTAGCGATAAATTTCTATCTCAAGCAAGGAGCATGATAGAAAAAATTATTACAAAAAAAGATCAAAGGAAAAAGGCACAAAATAGCGATAGTTGTTATTAATGTAAAAATGTAAGCATAGTTCTTTCTTAGACTGAACATAATACATGTATTGTTAGTAGGAACTATAAATTTATTTGAATGCAATATTTTCTAAGAATTTCATACCAACTTCTTTCACTATTTTCAACAGAAACACCTGAGTGAGTCGAATTTCAAATGTGGATACATTTTACAATATATTATGTTTTTCTTTTACAGTTAAAGGAGTACAAGGTCATTGGCAGATCTCTGCCATCTGACAAAAATAGAGCTCCACCACTCTATCAGATGAAAATATTTGCACAAGACAAATGTACAGCAAAATCAAGATTTTGGTACTTTGTTTCTCAGTTGAGAAAAATGAAGAAGATGAGTGGTGAAATCTTGTCTGTTCAACAGGTAAGAAAAAAATGTATTTTAGTTTCTCCTTTGCAAGGGTACCATCTTTTGGAGCCACTCATCAAACCTCTGCTTGTAACATGCAATTTCCCTTAGCTTACAAACTGAAATGTTTGATAAAGTTAGAAGAAATATGCTACATTAATACAACCAGTCGCCTTCCCTGCAGAATATCTCAGTGTGAAGTGAATTATGGATGTAACACACCATCATCGGAGAACTGAACGTAACCATTTAATATCTTGAAACCTTCAACTATGAAGTTTTCAGATCTTGGAGCAAGACTTTGACTGTCTCAACAGTCATTTTGGGTGGCATTTCAGGGTTTCCGCTGGCGGTCGCCATTTTCGCAATTTGCGAAAAAATAATAATTGTGGCGATTAAAATTCGTCATTGGCGAAAGAAATATATATAACGATTTATTTTCAGCCATCTTGTTTATTTACTTTTTTCGGGTTTCTCGGACTTTACCCGATCAGACAATACTCGGAATTCACCTTGAACTCGTTAAGATTTTGACAGAAAATTAATAATTAGCTGATTGCATTTATAGCTATCGGCATCAAAGGAGTAATTAATAAAGGTGTTGATTGTATTATATGACAAATTGAAATGAATTTGGCGAAAGAGGTGGCGAAAAAAATAATTGACCCAGGGGAAACCCTGGCATTTGTTAATTTGCACATATTAAATAATTGTCTTCATTATTGAATATCGAACAAGAAATTAGTGGTTCATGTATCTGAAAATGTGCCCTCAAGTTTCTGATATACAAGGGAACTTTAAATGAAATTAAAAATTCCAAGCATAACTTGATTAGTTCAATATAGCAGGAAAAAAAGAGAAAATTCATTTTGAACCTTAGAACTTGACAAAATGAATAATGTTAAATGTTTTCACATGTTTAGAGAAGTCATGTTATTTGCTTTTCATAGAACATCCATCATGGTACATGCCTATCTAAATGATCGTTTGATGAATCAAGGCTAGGATACCTTAATATCTGATATCGCAAAAGATTATACTAAATATTGACTTTAATATCTTGATATTTTATAATCTGAAAAATACCAATTTTATATTTTGCATTGTAATCCGTCACTATTATTACTGTTTGATAATCAACTTTGCTCAGGAAAAAATAATAATTTATGATATCAAAAGTGATAGTAAATTTTATATTCTGTTTTCTAGGTTTATGAAAAGAAGCCAGTTAAAGTAAAGAACATTGGTATCTGGTTGAGATATGTGTCCAGAAGTGGTATCCATAACATGTACAGAGAGTACAGAGATCTGACAGCAGCTGGTGCAGTAACACAATGTTGTAAGTCCATAATTTCCAAGTCCAAACATCAGATGCAATAAACACAGTGGATAAAGTTGAAAATTGCTCGGGCCATAAAAAAGAATAGGTTTGTTTGCCCAAACGCTACCTACCCAGAAAAAAGCTGCCTACTCAAATTCTTTTATTGTCCTGATTTGAAGAAGTTTTTTTTAATCAGATAGGCATGAAGACTAATAAACACCCGATATTTCAATTTCTCTTTTTGAAAAAAAGGAAGAAAATGCCTACCTACCTACCCACTGTCTCAGCCTTTGGGTAGGGTTTGTGCAAACCAAATTTTTTTTAATTGTGGCCTCAGGCCAAAATAAAAAGAATTGTATGTTTGCCCAAAAGCGACCGACCCAAAATAAACCCGCCGACTCAAATTCTTTTTTTGACGTTTTTTGGAAGAATTTTTTTTTTTTTCGGATTTATTTTGGGTCCAAAACTTAATG
Organism: Mytilus edulis; assembly: GCF_963676685.1. Classification (NCBI taxonomy): domain Eukaryota; kingdom Metazoa; phylum Mollusca; class Bivalvia; order Mytilida; family Mytilidae; genus Mytilus; species Mytilus edulis. The sequence goes on along the minus strand of NC_092344.1, from coordinate 39,968,361 downwards.
TTTGTCGTCTTTGCGTTTGAAAGTAATTGTGAATAAGATTAAAAGAAAGCGCATAAGAGACGCAGTTAATCGATATTCGATGTTCTCTGTTTTTATCTTCTGATTTAACAAACATAAAGAAGTAAAACAAGTGAAGTGGCACAGTTTTTTTACGCTGTAGTTGTTTGTACTACCAAACTCTTACCTATATGCTCAATGTTAATTTCATCGTGTTATCGAATATCTGATAAGAATATTCAGGTAGATTTGTTCAAAACCATGCGCAATCGAATATTTTCAATGTTATTCTGACAGGAAATGGATCTGGAAGTTGCGAATTTACAATCTTGCAGGAAGATTTTGTTTTTACTGAATAAAAAGGAATTATTTCTTGATAAATTGTTGTCTTTAATTATAATCTTCCTTTATCATGTAAATTAGATGCCCTTTTATTCAAATAGTTCAAATTTACAAGTCTCATTAGACAGTCAGTACGTTGCTGTTTGGGAGAATTTGATAAAACTATAATGGCTCACAGAATCAGAAATATAATCTTAACTGAATGTAACTCCTTCTGAATAATTTATTGCAATATAAATATAAATCCCTTTTGACAAGAGAAATCTGACTTTTGTCAGAAATATTTTTTCACATGTGCAAAAATGGACGCCATATTGGATTTTTATACAATTTGTGAGAAAGCCCCTAGAACCATGACCTAAAAATAAAATCTTCAGAAAACGTTAACTTTGTGCAATTACATTTTATCAATAATGATTATTTTCAAAAATTTAAACTTGATTATTTAAAGAAATAAAATTATAACAAATACGTTTTTAGTTTGGAGATTCTACAGAACATGCTTTGATCTATTTATAGCCAAATTGGTTTACCTGTGTGATAATGTAAAATATAAATTTGTTTTCAAAACATAAAAAAGACACAAACTAAGGATGGTAGATAATAATTCATATGAATATTTTAGGACATTTAATCTATTTTAATAGAAATAGGATTTAAAAACTGCAAACAAATTTAATCATTACATAATCAGCTGATATTTTTTTTACACAAACATCGTGTTGATGGAACTGTTGAAAATCACTTCACAAATCCAACAGCCCTTTCACACAGTTAGCAATTGTCAGGGTTATAAACATCTCAGGATACAAATCATATAGTGGACTAATTTATTTATAGAGGTTTTAAATTCATGGCTTTTGGTTGTCTCTACAAAGGTTTGACAGAGAAAAAAAAGATATACTGTTTTAAGATCTTTTAATATTTTCAAAAAAGAATTTGCCTACCTACCTACCCACACCCAGTCATCATGGGTCGGGTTTGGGCAAACTGAAATATTTTTAATTGTGGCCTCATGTAGGAATATTTTAATGCCAAAAGGTAGTCTTTGGGGCAAGTTCATTAATCAGAATTAGAAGTATAAAATAATAGTACACACAGGCATAAGTTAATGCCATAAGAAAGTGCCCATAGAGAATTTAGTTGAAATTGGTCTTGTACAATTTTATAAAAGCCAAAAGAAAGCAAGATATATTTTATTTTAACCGTAAATACTGAATACTGTACACTTTTTATAAGAGGTCTCTTGTGGTAAAAAGAATACAAAAAAACAATAGAATATTTTGCTTGAATATTGTGATGTACTTTAAATTCAGAAATTATTGTGTGCATTTATTATTGCGATTTTGAGAAAAGTCATGCTTAATTCAGTTAAAATATTACAAAATGCGAGTTTTAATTATTGCGTTTACAGCTATGTTGTATTATTCGCAATAATAAAAACCTGGCAATAATTTCTGACTTTACAGTAAATAAAACACACTTCATTTGATTACAGATCGTGACATGGGAGCCAGACATAGAGCTAGAGCCTCAACAATACAGATCATTAAAGTTGAAGAAGTAGCTGCTTCCAAATGTAGAAGAAATAATGTCAAGCAATTTCATGTATGTGAAGTATCAATGTCCATTCTACTTCCTCTCTCCAAAAGTTTATGAAACACAAAAATATGTCACAGAAAGCAATAATTACATGTACAGTCGATCATATTTTCAGGTGAAATATCTTGATCTGATCAATCATAAATACACTATCCTTGCACGTTCCCTTGACTTACTGACATATTGTTAGATAAAGCCAGAAGTAATGTGCTACATTAATAAAACCAGTCGCCTTCCCTGAGTATCTAGTATCAGTGTGAAGTGAATAATGGATGTCACAATTCCCCCCAAAAATATGACTTTTGTTGTTTAACCACTAGTATAACTTACTGTTTGCTGTTTAATATATAGATAATGTGATTGTTCACTGTTCAAAATAGGTTTGGAATCTTTTTCTTTTATTGTAATAAACTTAATCAACACTACAGACCATAGGTTTTAATAAGAGGTTAGAAGTGTCCATCTTACGAACCTTTTAAGATATAGATATTAAGTATATTTGTTCCACACAGGTCTGTACAAGTTTTGATTGTCACGCTGTCTGTTCATTTATTTTGATACTTCATCAATCTCTAATAGGACATACCATTTTAGTATTAATCTTGTATAGTTTATATTATTATTAAAGATCAGTTTTGAGCAAGTTTAAAGTAGGGCTCCTTAGTTTTAAATCTGACTAGTTAGTTGTGTCAAGTGTGCTAGGCATGATGTAAAATTGCATCATTACAAACAATGATTAAACCATTTTGATTTTGATTTCTTGAACAGATATCATGAGTATGAATGATACAAAACCAGTCGCCTTCCCTGTCTACCTAATGTCAGTGTGAAGTGAATTATGGCTGTTACAGATCAGTAATTTAATGTACAATACACTGTAAAGGCTCCTGACTTATCAGTGGAAATACAGAAATTTGTTTTATTATCAGAAATTATTTCAGTCCTACAATTTGCTGCTACTTTATGTGATAGTTATCTATGACAAGACAATGATATCAATTCAAATTATTGAAATTGCGCTGTACATTTTGTTTGATAAAGATTGTTCTTACTATTCAAATCATCCAGTTTGCACTTAGAGAGGTTGATATTTTCACTGTACGGTACTTGCACGTTCCCTTGACTTGCTGACATATTGTTAGATAAAGCCAGAAGTAATGTGCTACATTAATAAAACCAGTCGCCTTCCCTGAGTATCTAGTATCAGTGTGAAGTGAATTATGGATGTTACAGATCAGAAGTTGAATGTATAAAGTACTTTGTACGATACAATAATTGGTTGGAGGCCCCTGCCTTTAACAGTGGAAAGAAACTCCAGGGATCTCCATGGCCTGTTTAACGATGGCGCCCCGCCATCGTTAAAATGTCTTGCGCCATCGTCAAATGACTCGCCCCATCGTTAAATTGTCTTGCGCCATCGTTAAATTGTCTTCCGCCATCGTTCAAAACTTCATCATTTTTTGTAGCCCGACGCCATTTTTTTATCAATTATAATCAAATGCATGTAATTGCATAACCCTTAGGCTTTTTATGTTATAATCCAACACAGTTCTGACGCCTGAGGGATATCCGGATTAAGATCGCTAATCACTTGTACCTGAGCTTGTACAGGTAGATCAACAAACCAGACAGGAGAATACTATCTGTGGATAGACGATCCATTTGTCGAATTGAATCAACTAAATTTCAGCAAATGATTATGATAATTTAGATTAAATAAATAAATTAATAATCCAGTTACAAAGAAAACAGTTTAACAAGTCGACCACGTGCTTTATTTTGACGTACGCAATCAGCATCCCCCTTTTTTAAGAAGTACAAAATAAGACGCAAAACAGTAAATATTATTTCATCGCAAATAACTCGATTACTGCTGTAACGATAATTTAGAACTACTTTAAAAGTTTAAAAGTAAAAACTTATAAATATTTCCTGAAAGAAATATCGTATCGTAATTCCGAATTCATTTCGTATATTACATTCAAATTGATACATCCGCGTTTCCGGTTTCTATTCAGACTCGAAAGATACATGTTGCACAGCATCAATTTGTCAGATAAAGTCATTAAAAACCTTTGCATTTGCTTTACAAATCTCTTTAACCTTTTACATAACCCGTACGAATCGTTTTGTTGTTGCTGCAAATCAGCTATACCGGTAATAGGTTCTGAATTTGACAGTGTCCATGAAAAATAAGCTCCACATCATATGATTTTTAACCCCCATAACAATTACCAAAATTACAAGAAATCTACATGGGGACCCTCATGACAGCTTTTTGTCATTCTCGACTAAGGGGGGACCATGAAGACTTGGCATTTGAATGGTTAAAAACGGCAATAAATGAACATATTGATACTTCTAATTCAGCAATGAATCCGGTTCCTTACCTGGAAGAAGAAGAAGATAATGAAAATTCAAATAAATATAATTTAAATAAGCCATGAATTAGCATGTTCACCATTCCTTGTATGGGGGATAAAATATTTCCGATCGCGCTACACTGTACAGCGTAGACACGGTTTGTAATGGTGAAAGTTCCTCCATGGTTCAATTTTCATCCATGGAGATCCCTGAACTCTCTAAAAAAAAAAGTCCCTTTGCGCAACAGAAGTATCTTAAGTTCCATAACTTGCTGCTTGAAGTCAGATAATGCTTATTATCCCCAGCTTAGTATATATCTAGGATTTTGATTGGTTAACGCACGTCGTTACAAAACCCATAGCCCCTGGGTGTTGCTAACCATTATCCCTGGGAACTTCGCGCAAGTTTTCCTTAGTTCCATTGTTGCTCCTTGTGAAATATTGAAATCTGTAGATTATCCATGATGTTAGTAATTAAATATTTAATTCATTAATGATTTTGTCCTATTATGCCGGTCATTTACACTCATTTCATTAAATGCATCACTTGACTGCCACATTTTCAAGGAATGGGACTACTGAAATGCTATGCAAATTACCCACGTTGACGTCACACCATCTATGGCGTAACACTCGCAACATTGAGCACCAAATTTTACTCAATCCAGTTTCTCTGTCTCCTTATTAAAAACGTCTTATATTTGACTACCTGTAGGGTTCTACCAAAGGTAGTACCCTACACTCCGTAATAAATATGTAAAATATCCAAATTTCAATAAAACTTTTTTAGATAATGAAAAAAACGTTGTTTTCGCGTTACACTTTGTATCCCATAAAACTCGCCCGATTCGGACTAAGACCGGGGATAAATTCGTTATCTACGTTCAGTACCCTGTACACCCTTCGGCTACGCCTCATGGTGTACTGGGGTACTTTAGAGGGTGTTAAAATATCCATCTACGGATATGAATGTAGATAACTCAGTGGCGGATGCAGGAATTTTCGGCAGGGGGGGTGCAAACATATGTCCCGATTCAAATGCATTGATCGGCCAAAATAAAGGGGAGTGCGGAACCCCCCCTCTGGATCTGCCACTGTAACTTATAATATGATTGTTTCCTATGACAAGAGGGTATGTTCAAAAATAGTTATGGATTGTCTTCCTTTTTGTTCATCAACAGTACAAGTTTTGATATTCAAATTTTGGTATAATTGATTTTAAATTTTCAAATCTGCATAGATAAATTGTTTCCAAGTCTTAGAATTTTAGTCTTTGTTGCTTTTGTTTGCTCATGTAACAAAAACACTAAATGGCAGGATAGTCAAGTCAATTATAACGTGAATTTTGATTTCATGAATATATATGTATTAAAAACCAAAATATTATTTTAAGTCTAATCAAAATTGAAAATTATTTTCCTCCCTTCCCACCCTTGTTGAAAAGAATTCACAAGTCCTATCCAATATGTTTCGTTTTTGTAAAGAATTTTTCAATTGTCCTAGTTTTAGTTTATTGATTGATTTTGGAAGTGGCCTTGAACCTTATCAGTGCAAAGAAAATATTTCAATATATTTGCACGTTCCCTTGACTTGCTGACACATTGTTAGATAAAGCCAGAAGTAATGTGCTACATAAATAAAACCAGTCGCCTTCCCTGTCTATCTAATGTCAGTGTGAAGTGAATTATGGATGTTACAGATCAGAAGTGAAATGCATAAATTATAATGGACAGTAAGATACAGAACATGAAACAACAATTGAGAAACTTTAAAAAAAAATTGCTTTCATCAGATTTATTTTCTGTTGTATAACTGGCAGATTGGTGTTTTAAAAAGAAGAATACTGTTCTCTGTTACAAGTTACAGGTTCAAAATAGTTTAAAATCTCCTCGATTATTGTCAAACTTAATGGACGTTAAAAATAAGTGGTTAACAGTCTTTCTTTTTTTTGTCTCTCTATGCTTTGTACAGTAAACAACAGTACTGGGCACATTTTGGACAAGGTAAATGTCCTGCAAGGAGTTTGAGATCTTAAATAGTTCTTATAGTCTACTAGATGTCGTTTCCATTTCACAAAGTCAGTTATCAAAATATTGTTCTTTGTCATGTAAAAAATAACAAAAAACTTCCCATTTCCCATCTTCACCGAAAAATTTGTTCTACTCCATACATTTTGTTCTTTGAATTGATCATGAAGAGCTTATATTCAATGATTGTTTCAGATTCAATTGCAATTTTAATTAGTTGACATGTTAAGTGGAATTGAACCACACAAGAGGATTTCAATATATTTGCACGTTCCCTTGACTTGCTGACACATTGTTAGATAAAGCCAGAAGTAATGTGCTACATTAATAAAACCAGTCGCCTTCCCTGTGTACCTAATGTCAGTGTGAAGTGAATTATGGATGTTACAGATCAGTAATTTAATGTACAGTACACTGTAAAGGCTCCTGACTTATCAGGGGAAATACAGAAATTTGTTTAATTATCAGAAATTATTTCAGTCCTACAATTTGCTGCTACTTTATATGATAGTTATCTATGACAAGACAATGATATCAATTCAATTTATTGAAATTGCGCTGTACATTTTGTTTGATAAAGATTGTTCTTACTATTCAAATCATCCAGTTTGCACTTAGAGAGGTTGATATTTTCACTGTACGGTACTTGCACGTTCCCTTGACTTGCTGACACATTGTTAGATAAAGCCAGAAGTAATGTGCTACATTAATAAAACCAGTCGCCTTCCCTGATTATCTTATGTCAGTGTGAAGTGAATTATGGATGTTACAGGCTCTAGATACAGAAAAATATATGGGTTAAACACTGAATATGTACTATATACATTTGTAACAAGATAACTGCAACTTTACCCACCAAGGTCATTAGCAAGGATCTGAAATTATTCACAGTTTTGATTGATCAGTCAGTCTAAAATAACAGTTCTGCTGTGTAACTTGATAGCTTGTTGAATAATGCATATTAATAGCTGGTTGTATTTTTTTTTTTCAGAACTCAAAGATTAGATTCCCACTGACACACAGAATTCACAGAAGACTGAATCGTCCAAGATTCACGACAAGCAGACCTCATACAACTTTCTGAGGTGGACAATGTACTATTGTACACAAATAAAAAAAAACTTTAAAAAAAAATCATTTGTTATTGATGTGTAGAGTATTTACAGTGAAGGATGTATGGAGAGAGATTGCATTGTCACATACATGGTACATAAGGAATGCACATCATTAATAAAACTACTGAAATAGGATGTCAAACACCAATTAATTGCCATTATGATGGAAGCGGGCATATTGATTTATCCTTGTCTGTTGAAGTAATTGTACAAAAAATGAAGATGTGTGTGTCAACTCACAAATCTGCATGTATTGAATTGATTCAATATCAATTATATATTTTCAAGTTTTTATACGACCGCAAATTTTGAAAAAAATTTCGTCGTATATTGCTATCACGTTGGCGTCGGCGTCGTCGTCCGGCGTCCGAATACTTTTAGTTTTCGCACTCTAACTTTAGTAAAAGTGAATAGAAATCTATGAAATTTTAACACAAGGTTTATGACCATAAAAGGAAGGTTGGTATTGATTTTGGGAGTTTTGGTCCCAACATTTTAGGAATAAGGGGCCAAAAAGGGCCCAAATAAGCATTTTCTTGGTTTTCGCACCATAACTTTAGTTTAAGTTAATAGAAATCTATGAAATTTTGACACAAGGTTTATGACCACAAAAGAAAGATTGGGATTGATTTTGGGAGTTTTGGTTTCAATAGTTTAGGAATAAGGGGCCAATAAAGGGCCCAAATAAGCATTTTTCTTGGTTTTTGCACAATAACCTTAGGTTAAGTAAATGGAAATCTATGAAATTTAAACACAATGTTTATGACCACAAAAGGAAGGTTGGTATTTATTTTGGGAGTTTAGGACCCAACAGATTAGGAATTAGGGGCCAAAAAGGGACCCAAATAAGCATTTTTCTTGGTTTTCGCACTATAATGTTAGTATAAGTAAATACAAATCTATGAAATTTAAACACAAGGCTTATGACCATAAAAGGAAGGTTGGTATTGATTTTGGGAGTTTTGGTCCCAACAGTTAAGGAAAAAGGGGCCCAAAGGGTCCAAAATTAAACTTTGTTTGATTTCATCAAAATTGAATAATTGGGGTTCTTTGATATGCCGAATCTAACTGTATATGTAGATTCTCAACTTTTGGTCCCGTTTTCAAATTGGTCTACATTAAGGTCCAAAGGGTCCAAAATTAAACTTAGTTTGATTTTGACAAAAAATGAATCGGTTGGGTTCTTTGATATGTTGAATCTAAAAATGTACTTAGATTCTTGATTATTGAAGTTTTTTTGGTCCAGTTTTCAAATTGGTCTACATTAAGGTCCAAAGGGTCCAAAATTAAACTTTGTTTGATTTCATCAAAAATTGAATCCTTGGGGTTCTTTGATATGCCAAATCTAACTGTGTATGTAGATTCTTCATTTTTGGTCCTGTTTTCAAATTTCAAATTCTACATTAAAGTCCAAAGGGTCCAAAATTAAACTAAGTTTGATTTTAACAAAAATTGAATTCTTGGGCCTCTTTGATATGCTGAATCTAAACATGTACTTAGATTTTTGATTATGGGCCCAGTTTTCAAGTTGGTCCAAATCAGGATCTAAAATTATTATATTAAGTATTGTGCAATAGCAAGTCTTTTCAATTGCACAGTATTGTGCAATGGCAAGAAATATCTAATTGCACAATATTGTGAAATAGCAAATTTTTTTTTAATTAGAGTTATCTTTCTTTGTCCAGAATAGTAAGCAAGAAATATCCTATTTGTGCAATAGCAAGAATTTTTTTAATTGGAGTTATCTTTCTTTGTCCAGAATCAACTTAAATCTTTGTTATATACAATATACAATGTATATACACTTTTTACTACCAACTGATAAATTTAAATAATCTTTACCATTCAGTAATAACAAGCAGTTTTTTTACATCTTAATATTTTATGATGTATTTAAATGAGTAGTTATTGTTGCAAACTCCATTAGAAATTTGAATTGATATCAGTTTTGAAAAAGGGAAACGGGGATGTGAAAAAAAAGGGGGGGGGGGGGGTAAATTTTTCTCATTTCAGATTTCATAAATAAAAAGAAAATTTCTTCAAACATTTTTTTGAGAGGATTAATATTCAACAGCATAGTGATTTGCTCAAAGGCAAAAAAAACCTTTTAAGTTCATTAGACCACATTCATTCTGTGTCAGAAACCTATGCTGTGTCAACTATTTAATTTTAGATTTAAAAAGTTTGAAGAAGAAATCTTTAATTGATTTGTAAAATCTTGGCATTTGTTTTGTGTAAAAAAAAACCATGTAATGTCAAAAATTTGATCACAATCCAAATTCAGAGCTGTATCATGCTTGAATGTTTTGTCCATACTTGCCCCAACTGTTCAGGGTTCGACCTCTGCGGTCGTATAAAGCTGCGCCCTGCGGAGCACCTGGTTAACTATCTTACATGGTTTAAAACACAAATTTCAATAGGAACTTCTGAAAATTTTGTCAAGAAATTTAAATATGGAACAGATTGACAATTTATTATTGATACTTTACATGCAGTTTTGAAAGTTGATTCATGCATTTTCAACTATACAGGAGATAATTTTTCTACAGGTGAATAATTCGTTTAACCCTCAGTGTATAAACTGAACTAACAACAATATCTATTGTATTCTTTCAATGGGAAAGAACATTGTCCAACATTATGCCACGTCAGTAAAGCTAGTCAACTGGGGAAATGTTTTGTTTCCATTGCAATAAAAGAGAGAGGAATGATACCAAAGGGATATGTTAGGTTCAAAACAAACCATGACAAAAAAAAAAGAAATAATTAACAACAGTACACAAAACACTAAATAGATTACCAAAACTTAGCAACCAGAGTTTGCGAAAAGTGTCAGTCCTCCGGATTTTACCACTAAAATTTTGCATAGGACTGACACAATTTTAGTATTTTTCAATAGAATTAAGTGAGGACAGTAGATTTTCTTCAAGGACCACCAGGGAAAAAAGATTTCGCAAACTCTGAGCAAAACGAACCGAGCCAAAAATTGTTGGGAGGCTCTTGAAAGGATAGGCTGATCTATTTCACATGCTACATCTGTTGTCAGTGAACCAAATGTTGCTAGGCACATGTCCTATCTCTATGACAAATATGTTTGTCCTGCAGAATAAAAAAGACCAATGTGAGTTTATGCCATCACTTTTCATCTGTCCTTATTTCAACAAAAGATGAACTGGATATTCCTTCACTGTTCTGGATAATTAAATAATATAAAATATTAGATTTCTGGAAATTGCTCAAAGGAACTCATTTCAAAGCATGGGCTTCAGAATGCAGAACCGTAGCTTAGCAACATTTGACTTTGCTATCCTTGACCAGGAACATAAATGAGATATACTGTTCCCAGACTTGACTTATATCTATGATAACTTTATTCACATGCACTGGGTTGAAGACACTGCTGGTGGAGTTTTCTCCCTGACGATATCCCAATCCAGTGGTTGATATGAAAAAAATTTGCAGTGTTCGTCCATCAGTCCCGGAAATCAGTTTTTCATGCTTGAAAATATTGATTTGAAAGTTGGTGTTTTGTTTTATCATAAGTTACAGATCAAGTTCGTATTTTGTGCAGAGTTATCAAGTTTGAATTTTGTTCTGGTCTGATAGTTTTGTGCAGAGTTGTGGTCCTTTGACTTGGGGAAATTCACTAAAATAATCCATCTCCACATTTTTTTGGGTCAATCTTGAAAATATTGATTTGATAATTAGGGCCCCGCCAAAGGCGGGTCGCCCTATAGTGATCAGTCTGTCCGTCCGTAACACTTTAACTTTGTGTCCGCTCCATATCTAGAGAACCATTATGATTTCATACTTTATACTTTACATGTTTATTAACCACCACCAGAGGGCGTGTCATGATGTATGTACAACTTCCTAGGTCTAAAAACTTGGGTTTCAGTTGACAACCCTGTGTCCTGTTGTGAAGATCGTGTCCACACTATATCTTGAGAACCGTTATGATTTCAAAGTTTATACTTGACATGTATATGAACCAACACCAGAGGGTGTGTCATAATTTATGAACGACTGCCTAGGGCAAAGTTCAAGGTCAAAAACTTTGGTTTCAGTTGACAACCCCATGTCCTATGGTAAAGATTGTGTCCGCTCTATATCTTGAGAACCGTTATCATTTTAAAGTTTATACCTGAAATGTATATAAAACAATAACAGAGGGTATGTCATAATTTATGTACAACTTCCTAGGTCAAAGGTCAAGGTCAAAAACTTTGGTTTCAGTGGACAACCCCATGTCCTATGGTAAAGATCGTGTCCGCTCTATATCTTGAGAACCGTTATCATTTCAAAGTTTATACTTGACATGTATATAAACCAACACCAAAGGGTGTGTCATAATTTATGTGCAACTTCCTAGGTCAAAGGTCAAGGTCAAAAACTTTGGTTTCAGTTGACAACCCCATGTCCTATGGTAAAGATTGTGTCCGCTCTATATCTTGAGAACCGTTATCATTTCAAAGTTTATACTTGACATGTTTATAAACCAACACCAAAGGGTGTGTCATAATTTATTTACAACTTCCTAGGTCAAAGGTCAAGGTCAAAAACTTTGATTTGATTTCAGTTCACAAACCCATGTCCTATGGTAAAGATACAATTTTTTAATGCACATTATTCACAGCGGGGCCCACAGAGATGGCTCCCATCTCAATTATAGTTGGTATAAAGTTTTATCATGACAAGTTTAAGTTTTAAATTTGTTCCATATGACGATTTTGTGCAGAGTTGTGGTCCCTTGGTCTTGTAAAATTCACTAAAATGTTTCGGTTTTCTGCAATTTTTTTCGTCATGCTTGAAGATGTTGATTTGATAATCGACATTGTATTATTTTTTTTATCATGACCAGTAACATATCTAGTTCGAATTTTGTTTCAGTATGATTTTGTGTTGAGTTATGGTCCTTGGAAATTCACACAATAATCAGTTAATTGAACCTTTTTAGAACACTTGGCCCTTTTCTCATCACTATGCGTCCGTCGTCGTTTACTTTTACACAAATCTTCTCTGGAACTACTTGGCCACAATCATCATTGGGGTAAAAAAATGTTTCCGATGAACTGGCCAACCAACCAAGATGGCCGCCATGGCTAAAAATAGGACATACGGATAAAATGTAGATTTTGGCTTATATCTTTGAAATTAAAGCATTTAGGGCAATTCTGACATGGGGTAAAATTGTTAAACCGGTCAGGATGTATCTGCCCTGAAATTTTCAGATGATTCGGAGAACCAGTTGGGTTGCTGCCTCTAAATTGGTAATTTAAAGGAAATTTTGCCGTTTTTGTCGAGCCTGCAACTTTTGTTGCAGAAAGCTCGACATAGGGATAGTGATCCGGCGGCGGCGTTAGCTAACTTCTTAAAAGCTTTATATTTTGGAAGGTGTAAGACCTGGATGCTTCATACTTTGTATATAGATGCCTCATGTTACGAAGTTTCTGTCAGTCACATGTCCAATGTCCTTGACCTCATTTTCATGGTTCAGTGACCACTCGAAAAAAAAGTTCAATTTTTTTGTAATGTTGAATTCTCTCTTATAAGTAATAGGATAACTATATTTGCTATGTGCGTACCAAGATTCTCATGTCTGTCAGACAGTTTTCACTTGACCTCGACCTCATTTCATGGATCGGTGAACAAGGTTGAGTTTTGGTGGTCAAGTCCATATCTCAGATACTACAAGCAATAGGGCTAGTATATTCAGTGTATGGAAGGACTGTAAGGTGTACATGTCCAACTGGCAGGTGTCATCTGACCTTGACCTCATTTTCATGGTTCAGTTGTTATAGTTAAATTTTTGTGTTTTGGTCTGTTTTTCTCATACTATATGCAATAGGTCTACTATATTTGTTGTATGGAACGATTGTAAGGTGTGCATGTCTAGCTGGCAGATGTCATGTGACCTTGACCTCATTTTCATGGTTCAGTGGTCAAAGTTAAATTTTTGAGTTTTGGTCCTTTTATCTAATACTATATGCCATAGGTCAACTATATTTGGTGTATGGAAATATTTCATGATCTTTATGTCAGTCGCACAGGTTTTATTTGACCGTGACCTCATTTTCACGGTTCATTGCACAGTGTTAAGTTTTTGTGTTATGGTCTATTTTTCTTAAACTATAAGTAATAGGTCAACTATATATGTTGTATAGAAGCATTGTTAGCTGTACATGTCTGCCTGGCATGGTTCATCTGACCTTAACCTCATTTTCAAGGTTCATTGGTCTATGTTTAGTTATCTTGGTTAATGTTAAGTTTATGTGACAGTTGTTAAAAGGTTACAAAAATTTACAAAAAAATGTTATGAATTGACTATAAAGGGCAATAACTCCTTAAGGGGTCAACTGACCATTTTGGTTATGTTGACTTATTTGTAGATTTTACTTTGCTGAACATTATTGCTGTTTACAGTGTATCTCTATCTATAATAATATTCAAGATAAAAACCAACAAGAGTGCACACGCTGAAGTCAATTCATAACATTTTTTTGTAAATTTTTGTAACCTTTTACAAAAATTTTCTCCTGAGACAAATTTAATCAAACTTGTCCACAATCATCATAAGGGTATCTAGTTTGAAAATGTGTCCGATGACCCCGCCCCTGAATCAAGATGGCCGACATGGCTAAACATAGAACATGTGGTAAAATGCAGTTTTTGGGTCATATCTCTGAAACCAAAGCATTTGCAGAAACCGGGCTGTGGATACAATTGTTCAGTAGGTCAAGATCTTTTAGAATTTTTAGATCAATCTGGTATTTTGTTGATAGGCTGCTACCCCTGAATTAGTAATTTTAAGAACATTTTGCAGCTTTTTGTTATTATCTTGAGTATTATTATAGATAGATTTAAACTGTAAATAGCAATAATGTACAGCAAAGTACGAGCTACAAACAAGTCAACTTGACCAAAGTGGTTAATTGACCCCTGAAGGAGTTATTGTCCTTTATAGTCAATTTTTAACAATTTTCATAAATTTTGTTTATTTTTACAAAATATTTTACACTGTCACTTCTGGGACAATTTCATTATAGAAAGAGATAATTGTAAGCAGCTAGTTTGTTCAATAAAGTAAGATCTACAAACATATCACCAACACCAAAACACATTTTTGGAACCAGTGAAAATCCGAGTATATAACGACGCTAAGAGAGTTTCATATCGCCAAACAGGAAACAATTTACAAACTATTCAAGTTGGAGATGTAGTGCAAGTCCAAGATGATAAATTACCGAAAAAAACGATGTAACATTGCCGTTGTTGATGAATTGATCACCGGAAACGATGGTTTTACACGAGGCTGAGCAGCTATATAATACGAACTAGTGCAGGACGTACATCACGTCCTATATTAAAACTGTACCCGCTCGAAATCCGTAGAAGACAAAAATGATGATACTTCAACAGAGAGATTGACAAGAGTTCTACCAAAACTAGAGGCATCTGTCCGAGCTCGAGAGAACATCAAGAAATGGACTAGCCAAAAGTGAACTGATAGATGACAATTTTATTTGAATAGACTTTGTTAAAAGTGAAAAATTAATTTAGTGAATTATTTAAATTTGTTTTAGAAAGACAATTAATTATTTGATTTTCAGTAATATCTATTCGATTGACATTTAAAGTACTTGATATTTTTTTTATATTTTAACTTTTGCCGGCCCCGAGAATGTCGGGAATTTAGCGCGAATATATACATGTTAACATTGCTACCTGACTTATGTATGGTCTTGAACTCTCAATTATAAATAACTATTTACAAAACTTCGAATATTTCGAATTACATTTGTACTAAGGATCGTCTACTCAAGGAATAGATTACCTTAGCTGCATGTGACAAAATCTTTTAGAATTAAGGATTCTCAATGTTCAGCTTTGTACTCATTTAGCAATTAATCTTTTTATAACTTGAGCGTCGCTGGTGAGTTTTGTAGACAGAACGGCATGCGTTGTATAAAGTATTACTCCTGATATTTGATGAGTTTGTTTACAATTGTATTGCTATCAGCATTCTTACCTCAGAGAGGCAATGGGTTCGATCATCAACAGGTCAAGCAAAATACATTGATATTGACATTTAGTGGTTAATTAATGCTATTGAAGCAAGCTTCAATAAGAAATATGAGCAAACACTTGGCGGATCCAGTAATTTTCATAAGGGGCCAAATGACTGCCTAAGAGGGGACCCGCTCCAGTCATGCTTCAGTGATTCCCTATATAATCAACATTTTTTTCCCACAAAATTTGGGGCACGGGCCCCCTAAAAAACCCTATAAATCCGCCTCTGCCCGGTCAAATCAAGGCATGTGACGTCTTTTACTTTTTAGGCATCTATCCTATCGAACAGGAAATAAAAGGTACGACCGATACAGTCAAGTCTTTCTTTATATCGCAACTTGCAATTTAAAATGGACCATGTAGGTAAATTGAGAACTAAACCTTACCAAATTGTGAACTTTTCGATTCTCCCACAGCACTTTTATATGGACAATTTTCGTCCCGATCCGATTGATAGTCATACGATATTGAAGAGCTTGAAAATTCTATCAAACATTCCTTGATTAAGGGTTTCTGTCGACATGGAAGCTATTGATTTAACAGCTTTTTGTTAGGTCTAATTCACCTTTTCGTAAAACCCGATACAGGAACTGCCAGTTCGGTCACAGTCGTTACTGTCATTTTTTGTAAAGTGGCTTCGTCTAATTTATTTGTTTTAGCGGTTTTGTAATGAGGGATAACAAAAAAAATCAGTTACTGGTTCATCGGAATGTCTGTCTGACAGGATTCATATGACCATGAAGTTTTATGCAGTTTGGTCTGGTTTTATCAGGTAATACAATCCAAATGGGCACTATATTTGTTGGGTTTTTTTTAAAGATTATTGAAAGATGTTCATGTCTGGCATGGTTCATTTGACCTTGACCTCCTTGTAATAGATTATTGATAATATCAATGTTACATTACCCGACTTACACAGGAAAATCTTAGTACCTCAATGTAACAATTTCAATATCTGACGAGACTAAGGAATACAACATATGTGATGCTTCCGACTTTTGTTCTCCTCACTGTTGTTATTTTTTAGTTTAGGGGCGACAATTTGATATTCTAGAGTAACCAGAAAGTTTTTTTGCGGAATTATATATTCATTTAGATTTGTTGCTACGCGTGCTTATTTAAATTACTGTTGAACAAAACACAATCCTTTTCAGAAATGTACATAGTTATATACGCCATACAAAAAAATTCTTTGATTAATATTGCTGTATCTTAAAGTGTACTCGTATCCAACTGTTATACTGTTTAAACATAATATATCTATTGTATATTTTTCATATTGTACTGAAATATATAATTGCTGTCATCTTGAAATTTTGTATATTGTACTTATATGGAGAGGATTATCTTAAGTTGTTATAACTTGTATCCAATCCTATTGTATATTTAGACTATAAAATATGTTTAAACTAAGCTTATTTATTTTCACTTTTGTATACAATTGTTTTCTGCATTTTGATATGTAAAATATTCATGTCTGAGGCAAAGATATTCATGATGGAAATGCTCCTCCCCAAATCAAACAAATGAAAAAAGCAAAGAGTTGGGCATAATAAAAAGATGCACTAGAATCTGTTTAAAGCATACACAATACAAAATGATGATGTAGATAATTGTATCGATATGCAGTATGCACATACTCATTGTATTTTTAACAAGTAGAAACCTCTTTTGATTCTCTAATAAATTCAAATGCATTACAAAATCCTCTAGGTTAATAAAATTCATATGAAAAAATTGCGAAAGGCCTATGTGCACAAAAGCAAACGTGTCAAAATTTTGATATATTAATGAGTTATCAAATATATTATCTAATAGCGAAAACAATATCCAAAGATTGATAAATTGCTGAGTAAGCTAATTATTGATAGATGATGATCAAGGGTATCTTTTTTATCAGCATGCGATCGGCAGGTGAACAGATGTACTTTTGACTTCGCCACTTGTCTCATATTTTGACTCAAATTGCGTCATGTATAATTAGTAATGACTGATTTTTGTTTGGGTTTTTCTGTGTGAAAGTGTTTTGTTTTGCAAAAAATGCATGGATCGAATTTCATATGTGCAGCACACATCTCAACGGTTCATTGATGACGAACCATAACATTTGAAAAACCTTCCTGTCAGTTGGATTTTGTAGAACAACGAATATAAAAACCATGAAAAGTAAGTTAAATTAAATGTTTTTCATAAATTATCGTTTAGGTAGCGTCTTAGAATGTATTTTTACAGGCGTGGGTAAAATGCATAGTAGAGTTATACTTTAAGTGCCACGTTGGCATCGCTCTCGCTGTAACACGTAATCTACTTTTATTAAAGACTGTAAATAAGAGCAAGGAAACCTTCAAAAAAGGAATATAAGGTGAATATTTTTACAAAAACAAACTAAAAAAGCTTTCCCACCGAAATGAAATGAAAGAAATTGGATGTAATGTGTTCATGATACATGTGATAAAAACGAAGAGAAAAAGACACACAGGGCAACTTACAGGTCTTTACAATGAACAAACGTGACTGCTACCAGCACAATTCTTATAGTTCAAATATGCTACATAACGGAATATCCCAATCCGGAATTCACTAGCATGCACGAACCTTTTTTTCAACATGAAATTGCAAACCCCCGTTAATATGGTGTTACAAGTTTGTGATGTTTTTTATTCAGTATTTCATATATTTCATAGTATAAGTGATTATATCATATAAGAATGTATAAAGATCGTGTTTGGATGCCAGATTCCTTGTTATATATTTGTTTTAGACAATGTTTTACCTTATGAACTTTCCTTCTTTGTTTTCAGATGGTTAATTCGACCTAGAGTTTTCAAAAATGTTCGGAAATTCAACAGAAAACATCGCTTTAAACGCGACAACCGATATATACAATGACTTGTTTGGTGGGACAACAAATACGTCTTATCATGACATGTTTAATGGGACAACAAATACGTCTTATCATGACATGTTTAATGGGACAACAAATACGTCCTACCACGACATAATTAATGAAACAACAAATACATCTTACTCAGCAAATATGACTACAACTACAGAATATGGGTACCATTCGACCACTCAACAACCAGACTCGCACAAAGATCTGATTTGGATATTGCCAGCTGTCCTTGGAATTGTTTGTTTTCTCGTTGGTGTCGCATGTGTTCTGTTTTACACTATAAAATATTGTGAAATATGCATATTGCAATTCCTATACAAATATTGTGGCTGTTGTAGTCCGCCTACTGAAAAAGGAAAAAAAACTCGACAAAGTTATACCGAGCTTCAAGAAAGAGAAGATATAACAGATGAAATTGATGCAATGTATATGAAAGGTAAACTATTAATTACTTTCGATCATTAAGTACTTTACAAAGATATTTTAAATGCTAACTGTGCTACTAGAATTGCCTGACAGTATTACTTTATCAGTGGTATCAGATCTCAAAAAGGGCAATACAAATTTTTAGTTGCTTCATAATTCATCTTTATTTTTAATTTGGCACATGGAGGCTGTTCTAATCTTCATATCCTCGTAAGCAAGCAATTGCATGGTTGCTTGCAACATGCAGTGGCAAATGTGTTCATGCATATTTTGGACGAATGAATACAATAAGTTACTTCTGCAAGATAGTCGACCAGGTTGAAGGGCGAGAAAACGGACTGCCATGGAAAATCTTGAATATAGGCATACATTTTGATTTTTAACAGGTCTAATCGAAACCGTGAGAGAATTTGAATAAAGATAAGTGAACACAAAAAAGTTTGGTACAAATCATACACGGCATATCGGATGTGGCTGTGTATTTGTATACATCCTACACCATACAAAAAAAACGGATTAACAAAAATATCGAACTCAAATGTATTTTTTTTTAAAAGAGGGCAGTTCATAAAATCTGACAACTACACATGCTCGACTATATCTACCAACGGAAGAAAACTGTAATGTTCTTGGTAGGCATTGTCCGAGGGAAATTGTATAATAGCTAGCTAAACCTCCCACTTAAATGACAGCTGTTTATAGTTCTGTCATAATGACAAAACTGTGTGAGCAACCCAAACATACATAAACTTTATGTTACAATAATTGGTAGATTGTATACATACACCATCGATATACTACACAATTGACTGAAAACAAACGTACAAATAAAATGGCAGAGACGTCAACAACAACAAAAGCGAACGGCACATTTAAGCAAGGGTTTATTGCAGGACCCACTTTTCTATACACCATTTCCACTCAATTGTAACAAACAATTGAATTCCAATTTGAAACTTTTCTACAATCTGTATTTATTTATTTTTTTTCATTTCTTTTGGCTTATTCTTATTTATTATTTTGACGCCAATTGAGATGTTTGCTGTTGTCAGTTTTAGCATTATGGGTGAGTTGAATGGATTAATTATGAATTCAAGTTACATTGAATTTAGCTTATTAATTTTACAGTAGTATATATATTTTTCAGATGTCATCGAATCTGCTAGCTCTTTCGGAACAATAGACAGATTGGATGATGATGATGAACTATTTTCACAAGAAAAGGAGAAATCATAAAAAAAGACTCTACATTATTGAACTTTCACATACATGGCCAAAGATAATCAAAGCAATCTCATTTTTACCAATAAATATTTTAACTTTAAATTATGCCGTTGTCATTGGATCTGTTCATGGTATACATTGTGTAGCACTGTTCCGTGTTGTCTCTTATGCTCGTGGTTCATTTGTTTCTTTCTGACTATGAAAAAAGAATTCGGACCAGAGAAAACATTCAAAGATTATTTTCAGTCTCAGACATACAATAATATAGCTATATTTTTTTTTCAAATATAGCCTACAACGAAAATAGAAAGAGGCCATGATACAGCTAGATATAATATTAAAACACATGTTGTGTTGTCCTTTATGCACTGCATGTTTCCCGTCCTGAAAACAATGGAAACTGGCCGGTTTTCATTGAATTGCATAGACATTCAAAATATCTGTATATATATTTGGTCTATATAAAAAAGAAGATGTGGTATGATTGCCAATGAGACAACTCTCCACAAGAGACCAAATAACACAGAAATATACCAATGTATAGGTAACCGTACGGCCTTCAACAATGAGCAAAACTCATTCCATATAGCAAGACAACGACAAAAACAAAATTACAGACTCCCGTACTTGAACAGGCACATTCAAATGGCTCCAAATTCAGTCCACAGCCTTAAGAACAAAACTAAAACAAAAACACAAAAGGCAAAAAGTACTGATCTAAAAGCCCTAACAGTTACTCAAAGCTAGTTCAAATTCAATTGCAAATAATAAAAAAAATCATGTATCTAATATAACCATATCAATCAGTACACATCCAATATCCAAAGGATTTGGTGTAAAGACGTCATTAACAGTCAGAGACTGCAAACATGGATGTGTGCAATGCAAAAATATAAGTATAGACAGATTGTACAGTAAAACTTTTTTAATCGACATCTTATA
The DNA here is from genome assembly GCF_963676685.1 of Mytilus edulis. Taxonomy (NCBI): domain Eukaryota; kingdom Metazoa; phylum Mollusca; class Bivalvia; order Mytilida; family Mytilidae; genus Mytilus; species Mytilus edulis. Next base: position 39,947,357 of record NC_092344.1, on the reverse strand, counting down.
TATATGAAAGAATTCGGTAAATGTTTAAGTACATTGTCATTAATGGTAACGAAATTCTTTACTTACTAAATTGCCAGTAATACATATATTGGATATTTGGATATAGTAACACCGTACGATGGGACGAAAGGGATATCGCCGTCCCAAAAAGCAAATTCACAATAGGAACTTTTTAAAAGAGTTTCCCGCGTAAACTTTGACTGAAACATATAAATGTACAAAGGACATGTAATGCTCGTTGTATTGATTTTGTCTAAATTTTCTGTTTGAAAAATGAACAAGATATAAGTTTGCTCTCAGACGGTGTTGACTGTTTGTAGACTGACCATTATGGTTGTATGCTCTTGACTATCAATGACTGCCAGACAGTCCAATATATTTTCCTCAGACATTTATAATATATAGCTGAGATCATTTCAACGTTAGTGGGTCTGATGGTTAAGTATGCTACGCCTGTGAATGCAGGGGTACACAGTTTTCCGGTTTATTTACGAACGTACAGTTCTGACTAACGATAATAGTAACTTATGAAAATAGCGTGGCGTAAAGATGTGTATTGTATGAATTTAAAACATACATTGTAATGTTGCAGCGGTAAATGAACACAGCAATCAATCTGGGGTCAGTATAACGTTATAACAGAACTGTTAAATTCAACCGTTTCGTACTTTTGTTTTGTTTCTGGTGTGATCATAATTTCCATATCATTTCTATCTTTTTTTGTTGTCGAGGTGTATTGTTTTCCGTTTTAGTGTTTGTATTTGTTTCTTTCTTTAAACAGTTTTCATTCAGAAGACTGGAGAACCAAATGACTGATGAAATTTCACGCAGAAAAATGTAATATTAATTGCAATAGCATCCGCATAAAATTCAAACATACAACAAATTACATTCCAACACTCGAAAATGTACCAAATACGTAGGTGTCTCTGCAAAAAAAAAGCACACATTAGACGAAACCTAAGGGAATGCAGTAAAAACGTAAGAAATGTAGCTTATATATCCCTGGTAAGACCCTTTGGAATATGCAACTGCGGCTTTGGATCCTTGTACCTTAAATTTGAGACAACTCTCCACAAGAGACCAAATGACACAGAAACTAACAACTATAGATCACCGTACGGCCTTCAACAATGATCAAAGCCCATACCGCATGTTCATATATTTATATAAATTGTAAACCACTGTTTCTTTTTTTAACAAATATTTTTTACTTCTCTTACAGTGTTTTACGGTTTTGAAAGCTAAACTTTCTCGTGTCCGTCATATCATGTATTTACAGTTAACTAATCATTTGTGATTTGGGGACTAAAACTTAATCAATAGGAAACAATACCAGTTGTTCTAGTTAAAACATGGAGCCAGTCCGTTCCTCGCCAACTTATGACTTAACAATGTCACCATTGTTCTTCTGTCCCTTTTTTCCAATGACATTTTTTTTCACAAAAAAGTGACATTTTATAAATTCATGCAAAAAAATCAAGATAAACATACGTCATATTGACTATAGCTGACTATGCAGTATGGCTTTGCTCATTGTTGAAGGCCGTACGGTGACCTATAGTTGTTAATTTCTCACGGTGTCATTTGGTCGCTTGTGGAGAGTGGTCTTATTGGCAATTATACCACATCTTCTTTTTTTATATATCTATTGGATAGTTGTCTCTGTGGCAGTCATACCACATATTTCTTTTTATAATGTATGTAATCACATTATCTTCCAACTCAGACTGACTAAAACATATATTTTCGCATTGTTTTCATAACATGGTCTACATATATATAACTTACACCAGGAGATAAAAAACAAACACTGCATCAGTTTATCTTCTTTTATTATAAAACATTCTAAATAACTAAACCTCTCAAAATAATATACCTTAACATTACAAAATTAAGTACACTTTAATACACGTATAAATATATAATATATAAAAAAGCATAAATACATTAAAGCCAACATTTTCTGATTGTCAAACAAATAAGTTAATATACAAATAAATAGTATACTTTTATGTACAAATTCAACCAGCCTCTAATTATGTTCTTACAACATGACTGTGCAACTCGAATTCTCTCCGTGTTATTTCGCGCAGAGTCATAATCGCACTGATGTGCAATGTAAATCACAGTTAGGTCTTCAATGCCCTATATATCTGTCATGAACGGAAAGACTCTGGTATTTCAGGAATCACTTTACTGACATAATAAGTTACTGAGATTAAGTTGTGATTGTAAAATGTTCTTTTTCTAAAATGTAACTTATTCCCTGATCAACATCTCCAACATAGCGCGTTGGTGTGGCTAGTTCCGGTTCATGTGCAATATCTCTATGTCCGTGATATACTTTATCTTCCGGTATTGTAGTTTCCGATTCCTTCTCGGGGTTGTAAACTCCCGTGCCAACTAAAAGGCTTTCCATCGATGTTACTGTTTGTTCATATAAAGCGGCATCACACGGGATTGATCGTGATCGTGGTAAGGTTCGGTTTATTGAATTATTTCTGTTGCCGTTACGTCTGTTTATCCACGAGTCTTTTAGGAATCTCTCGTACAGATTGCAACCAACAATATCTACATTTGGATTATCTCTGGAAAGGAAAAATATGACCATGTGAAATCGTAACACAATATGTCATATCTTAGACTTCTTATACATTTTCAGTAAATTCTTACTATACTTTATCAGTCGTCAATTCAGATTAAGATTTTTTAATTGCGACTGAATGCTACGGTTTAAAAACATCAGTCCGGTATCTTTTTTAAAATTTCTTTTTTTGAGGTGTCAAGCAAAGCAGTATAAGTCTACGTCAAGTCCTTTATTGGTAGATTATTATACCGATGAGATATTGACAGCATTTTTTTAAACAATGAAGCCATTTGTGTAAATTCACGGCATTTCTCTTCAAATTTGATTATAGATATAACAGAAAGTTCAGGAAAAAGAGACAAGCTATCACCAGAAATCAAACATAAAGCACACTTACCCTACAAAGTATAGTTTCTTGATGTGTCTTTTGATTCCCATTTTCTTTGCCAGTTCGGCAACTGTGTGTTCAGCGAACCTGTATGTGATTTCACATGGTTTTCCTATCAATGCTTCATATTCCAGAGCTTTTCCTGTTATTTTCTGGAAACAAAATGATGAAGAATATTATAAACAACATAAGTTTTGCGGTAGTCCATGCTGTTATGAAAATTATTCTATTTAAAATAAAATCTTTAAAAAAAGGGACTATTATTCACATTTTAAAACAATTGAATCTGTTTATTTTAAATATTCCTTGGTTAATGTGTTGAGAACTGAACCAATAAACTTGACACGATCTACTGAAAGTGAAAAATGAAAATCCTATGTGCATACCTTATACAGTGCCTCTAGACACACCAGAAAAGCACCGTGTCCAAATCTTGGCATGCAGGCTTCAGCCATGAAAACTAAGTCCATGTTACAAGCAATAATTGGTAATTGTTTAACTTGAGACAAAGATTCTGGTGCTTTTGTAGGTTTTCCTTCTGTCATGAGCAGATCTATTAACAGTTGTAGACTAGATTCCCATCTCTTTGGCTCTCCAATCAACAATATTGCTAAAATATAAACATTAGTTCATTAAACATTTGATTTACATTTCAGGAAATTACCGGTAACGGATTCAAGCAAAACGTATTTAAAACAACCAATTTCATTTACTAAGTATTGGTAAATAGGCGGGACCCGTGGCAATAGTTAAACGCAGTCTTTAATAAAACAATAAACTTTCACTGGTACTTTTAAACGCCGTGAATTTATGTTATTTTGTTTCACTTATTGCACGTTAAAAACGAACCAATAGTTAAAACGGAAAATGTTCACCAGATCACAAGAACGGTAATTTACTTATTTTAAGTATTTAGTACTCACCTTCAACAGGTTTGAAGTTCAGATTGTCTGAGAAGTTACCGACACTCTGAAAAAAAACAATGTTAAAATGAACATTTTTTTGTTGCGATGATAACTGTGATGGCATGTTCATTAAAAGTTAAAATATTCATACAATTTCTTAAAAATAAATTGATATTTAAGAAATTGATATATACTAAACCTTTTTATTCAAAATCTAGTGGAAAAAGATGTGAACAACTTAAGTTCATCGTACTGCAGGGACGATTAATTTAGTGTGGCCCTATTCAACATCTAATAGAGTTTAGCTGATCTGTAATTAAATAAGAAATTCAGGGGTATATCTAAACGCTGTGTATTTATAGCATTTGGTCTCATTTTGCAAATAAACGTACATTTTCACCCCTTTTTGTGCTATTCAAATTTCTTTCCAAAACTTTGTTTTATATTTATTGCATTAAATTAGAGTCGTAATAATCAAGCATATTTTTATATAGTGCCATATAAATTAAGACAGCTTACCACTCTTCTTCTATTCTCGTGATCTACCATATCTAAGAATGGATAGGCTCGTCGTACATCTTCTACTGTACAAGTGTTGACAAATCCAATTCTGATTGATGTGTTAAGGAAACTTTATAACTAGTAATGCTCTTATATATATTTGAAATCCGTATATTTAGAATTTGAAATTTAATTTTATGTTAAATTCATGTAAATATAAATACATCTGTATTATTTAAAATATAGTTGAATTAGTTTTCTTCTTATCCTAAAATTTTGTGTCCAGTAGTTTTCACATATAGCATAATTCGTTTTGCAATATAATCTGTTTTTACACCAACAAACAGATGGCGTAGTTACTAAAACAATAAAAGGATACTCTTCAGCAATCTCTTTTCGGTGTTCCTGTCCAATAACCAACACATGCTTGTTGTGGAAGCTTGTTAGAAGTTTGGCTGGAGTTGGAGCGTGGATACATGCCTCTGGAGATACCTATAAAAAGTTAAAACAAAATCAAATTATGACAAAATCTAACTATGTTTACATAGCACTATTATATAGTATATGCATATGAAAGTGTTTCATTATAGCATAACTGTCAAAATAATTTCATTTTAGTAGACAAAATCTTTGTTATATTTTCTGATATTTTAAAAATTTAAATTGAAAACAATTTTGATGAGCATGTGCATGTGCGAGATTAAGAACGTATATAAACTATTCTCAGTCACTGATCAATGTTTGGTTATCACGATATCAGAGAATATCACGATACTTCATTTGTGCTGTCTTTCTCGAAAATTCAACCAATATTTTCAATAAATATAAAAAAAAGTCAGGGGAAAATATAAAGATAATTACCGGTGTATCGAACCATCTTTGCAACATTGCTGCTTTGTCTCTGCTTCTGCTACAGCTGTTGGTGACAAAAGCTACAGGAACCTTCATGTTGCCTTCGCTGTCTTTTAACTTATTGATGGCACGAATGGCTGGGTCTAAAGGATTAAGGCCTCTAGCTAACACCCCATCAACGTCGAACAATATCCCAAAATCAGGCTGTAGTAAAAAAAATGAAATTACCATATACGTTCAGATATATATATTCAGGGCCATAAAAATAAAACTGAAATCAGGTTAAAATCTTTCAATATATACAAAACTAGATAATTTCCAGAAAAAAATGATGAATACAATATACCCATGTAATGGCATACGAAATATGTAGAATGTGATATTCAAGTATAACAAAAATTGTATTAAAAGAGAGAGAGAAATAAAAGTGAAAAGAGAAACAACTTACTTCTTGAGCCTGCTCAATGGTTTCATCATCACTACTGTCTCCATAATCAGATCCTGTATCTACAATAGCAATTTACAGAATTTGTTATTAATATGTCACAATATTTAATAACACTAATTTAAAAGTAGATATTACGAGTAAATATATAACTGCATGTGTAATAAATCGTTTCCTCGTGTAAAATGAATAATATTTACCACTATAATACATTTCCTCGCTATCAGCTCTAAATCGTACAATTCTCATCTTGTTTGTTTAGTTTGCAAAGTTTTAATGTGTATTCCTCAAATCTAGACAATGTTTTGAAAATACAATCCAAGTTCTCCCTATTATAACCAGTTTAAACCCTTGACCTGATATTGTTGTTTTGGTGATATCTGATTGGCTGAGTTAGGTTCAAGAGTAGGTCACAAAACCATGTGCATTTGTTTACGTAAACATCTGTTCGTTGTGCGAAAAATAAAAACTGGTCAAAACAAGTGTCATTTGCGTTCATATGCAGATTACTAATATCAATTAATTGTCACAAGGTACAGACGAGTTCAATGATTCTTTTTGCGCGTTGACCGAACTGTCACTTGAAATTCATCACGCATGCACGTGTATGAAATGCGTGCATTTTTATGCCATATATTACTAACTGCCTTTCAATCGGCTCTTTTTTTACGCCACCGCACATTTTTGCAGCGACAAAATTGTGCCGTTTTTCTTCCGTTTGTACATTTCTCGTTTCATCTTGTTAAGTTAAGATCCAACATTTTCATATAAATCGAGTCAAAAATGGCACATATATAAGCAATTCTTGTATCAGAATTTAGCCATTTTTAATCTAAATCAGATTTTCCGAACATTCAAGGACAAACTGATATAAACTGTTTATTTAAAGGAAGATTTTTCGAAGATTCGTGCATCATCTATGGTGCATCTGAACCACTATATGTATCTAGCAAATCTGAATAGGATTGTATAAAGAATCCTCGTTTCTTTCCCTTATCCTTCGGTGAGTCAATGACGACACATACAGGTTCTTTTGAACCATATAAAAAAATCATATTTTTATCTTTTCTCTGAAATTATTGACTAGTAATAAAAGCTTATAAAGTACCAGGACAGACAATTCACTTTACAGTGTTATTTTATTAAATTCCTAAGTAAAATTTATTCGATTTCCATCTAAGTCAGCGGTAGTTATCCTTTTTTAATTGCTGCAATCTTTACAGGGGTTATAATTTTGTTGAAGTTAAAGTAATTAGTAATCATGATATCAAAAAGGGGTCCTAAAATGCCGAGACCCTCGCCATTATGATCGATTGTATAAGTACTAAATTAAGGGCTCATTAGAACATTTTTTAGTTTCTTTCATTTTCTTTTCATAAAAAAGACTAATTAATTCAGACATTACATTTTTCTGTGTTATTTTAAATCTAACTATGCCGGAATCTTGAGATTTCTTTCTAGGTCGCACATGCATTAAAACGTGGATTGATTTAATCTCGTGATCCTGTTTCCCCAGTAACCTGCTTTCAAGTTTGTAACCGAGTTAACTGGACATGTATAATCGGCGTGTTCAATGAATGAAAGAATTTAAGTCCTTACTATGCTATATATTGATCGCAAGTGTGCTAACCTTTCATTCAACTATTCAGTTTGTTTACAAACAAACCCACGTGGATCGAATTCTTTAGTACAATATCACCATGTGATTCTGAGTCATTCTTTGTAAAATCATCAATATATCATTTTTTAATATTCCAAATTCAGATTTTTTTCATGTTGTTTTCTGCATTAACAGTATCTTGCATTTTTTAATTTTTTATTGTCTCAGTGTTTACAAATATGCGTATATAATGGAAAACACCTAAGGATATAAAAAAAAGTTTAATTTGACCGTCTCGCGAGTGACGTCATGTTGTTTTCGTGTATCCGAAGGTTTCCTTGGTCTGAAATGAGAACAGTGATAGTAGCGTACTAAGACCGGACAATGAGTCCTACTTTCTGACTGATAAATTATTTCTTCAGTAGGTGTTTATATATATATATATATAGAACCAAAAATTTGCGAAAGCAAATTTACAGATCTAACATTGTTGGGTTGATGTTTAGATATATATATACGAGTCTAAATTGAAAATATATATACCTATCCATATATGACTGTCAGAAAAAAATAAGATTCTACTGGGGGGGGAGGGGGGTAACTTTTGCATTGAAGGTCAACTGACAGTATATATATTTATATTAAATATAATGAATTGCAAACATATGTATTGCATTGTCACAGTTTGAACCAATGTATCAATTTGTGGATATATTGAAAAAGCAAAACCTATCTTCATTCTCGACCTCTAACCCTGCGTGCCATTCATTTGTCTTTTATCTAGGACCAAGAATAATTATGAAGCCGTTTTATGGATCTTGTTATTTTTGTTCGTGTTGTTGGGTTGTTGTCTTATTCACCACATAGCTGCCCACAACGGGAAGCCCTGTCATAATAGTCACACACGAAGTAATAAAATAGAAGGCAAATATTATCTAGACATAGGCTGCAAAAGAAAATCGGTCGTTTACTTTGAATGTTTACATTACAGGGCATTAACCCCAGAAAATCAGCTGTACTATGTAAAACATAATTAAATCCGTTTAACCGATATATGTTTCCTTTTATAACATATGTTTTGTTTTGGTGATTTAAACAGCTATTTAAATGATTTCAAGGCGTGTTTGGACTATTTATTTCAAAATTATATAATAACATAAACATGACAAAGTAAATAAATCCTAGGTTTATTGTACGCATTGAGTGCAGTCGTCCTTAAATTTTCATGTACGGGAAAACTGCACTGCACTGCAGTTACCGATTAATGCATGACAATTGGTTTCTTAGTTCACATAAAAAGTGGTAAATAAGGTACATATTTCAAATAAAAATCTGAGACAACCGTCCACAAGAGACTATCATGATACAGAAATTAATAACTATAGGTCACCGTACGGCCTTCAACAATGAACAAAGCCCATATCGCATAGTCAGCTATAAAAGGCCCCGAAATGACAACGTAAAACAATTCAAACGAGAAAACTAACAGCCTTATTTATATTAAAAAAAGATGAACGAAAAACAAATATGTCACACATAAACAAACGACAACCACTGAATTACAGGCTCCTGACTTGGGACAGGGACATACATCTAAAATATATTCTTAATGTGCTATCTGCCTTCTCTTCATTTCCACAAAATCAAATAAGAGTAGTTATGCAACTTGTATAAGCTGCGTCTAACACATAAACTAAGGGAAATAAATTAAAATATTATAGATTTTTTAAACTCAGATGTCGTCAGCTCTGCGGAAAACAACCGTTTATATATATAAATAGGACGTGTTGAGAAAAAAATTGGTAAATTTGATACCAACAAATTGTTTTCTATAGAACAAAAAACATCAAGCGATATAATGGCATTGGTACTGACAGATTCTGGATTGGAATCGATCTAAACCCTATAACCCCATATTTTGATAGAACAGATAGAACTTTAATTTCAAACGGGCGTACGACAACCACCGCTCGGCAATTATTCAGGCTAATTAAAATAAAGTTCTCTGATTTCGTTATATACGAGCATGCGAGTTAATATGTCTCAGAATTTTAATCAGATTTCCGCTTCATGCAAGGGGCGATCATTTGATATTCGGGGAGGAGCCAGGAAGATTTTTCAGGGTTGATAATATAATCTTTGCAAATTAAAACTCCGCCCGCGCAAATTCATTGTCACTTTTATACATAAGTAACATAACTGGTTCTTGCAGTTTGCGTTCCAAATTATTCATTTGCATTCTGTTGTATGCAGTCTTATGCAATGTTGTGTGTTTTTAACTAAGTTACCAGGGATATAATATTCATTTTCAATGACCCCGTCCGAAAATGATAATGTTGTTTCTTAACACTGGCTACGTCGTAGATGAATCGTTTGGGATCTGATAGCACAACAGTAGAGGTATTGAACCAATAGAGAAAAAACACGTATGGTATAATTTCCATTCACACAGCACGTTTTTATCGAACAACATGTATCAGTACGCTCGGGAAATCCAAAATATCAAACGTTTTGGAGCAATAAAACTAAAGAGGCTTTAACAAAGTTGCCATAACTGTTACAGCAAATCGTTAAAGTTCAACTTAGGTTGCTTCACTACCTGGCACTCGGTATTAGGTTAGCCTAGTGTAGTGTTTCATGTCGTCACCGTAGCCTAGTGTAGTGTTTCATGTCGTCACCGTAGCCTAGTGTAGTGTTTAATGTCGTACGGTGACCTACCTATAGCCTTTAGCTGCTAAATTCTACGTCATTTGGTCTCATTGGCTATCATACCACAACTTCTAATTTTTATATATTCGCTTACATTAATAAGCATGATAATAGCATAATTTTGAAGTAGTTGTCTTTTAGTTTATCATTTGCTACACTAAAACCTCTGCTTCTAAACGTTTTTGTACATGGATTGATCACGAAGGTATATTCCATGAAGGTTTTCCAGAAACACGCGGCGAGCGCATTGTAAATGCATGGTTTAACACTTTTGTCTTAAACATTATATAGGCCTTGTAGTTATTAAATTGGAAATACAATATGTATGACATAAATCGATTTACATTTTCTTTCGCACTTTAGTTAATTTAAGTAAATTTACACATACCTTCTATAATTTTTACAGTAACACGTTCCATTTTTGCTATTTGTATTCTTCAAACTATATTGTTCAAAACTATTATCTCTGATTTTAAGATATGACACCAGAATTAAGCATCAATTGAAACCGTTGCAATTGCTTAAATATTGACTCTTTATAGAGGGTTTGAGAAAATTTGTGCCTATAAATAAATCTGCTTATTACGATAATGGTATTCCTGATCTGTCCATATGATGGTCACGCCGTTCGTGAATGCATCTTTAATGGATCAAGGGTGGAGAGATACGAACGGAACAACTATTTATATACTCTAAGGTTGTGATAACCAATTTACATAATTTCAAAATTTAAGATATATCAAAATTACAGGTATAAAATTAGAAATTGAAATAGGATATAGGACAGTTCGGGACATACCAGGGTGTGAAATATTAATATTAAAGATAATGGAGATATAATTAGACATAACTTCAGAAATATTGACCTATTGATCACGAGTATATATGTATATATTTTGATGAAAAGTTCATCAATTTTAGGTTGAAACTCAACAATCTAATGAAATAAGTTTCATGCTGTTTATCTAGAAAACAAAGAATTTGCCACTAAAATACATTTTTCAAGAGCAAAATCTGCAAACGTTTACCATTTTCTACATTTGAAAATGCCTGTACCAAGTTAGGAATATGGCAGTTGTTGTCCATTCGTTTGGTGTGTTTTGTCGTTTGATTTTGCCATTTAATTATGGACTTTCCGTTTTGAATCTCTCATTCTCTCTCTCTCTCTCTCTCTCTCTCTCTCTCTCTCTCTCTCTCTCTCTCTCTCTCTCTCTCTCTCTCTCTCTCTCTCTCTCTCTCTCTCTCTCTCTCTCTCTCTCTCTCTCTCTCTCTTCTAAATGCCAAGCTTCAATATTGAATTTGATATTAAACATAACTCATTATGTCCTCCCCAAACTTCATTAGGGTTTGTTTTGCTAAAGCAAATCAATTATGTAGTATGTAGTATGTAGAGATCGGTTTACTGTAGGAGGCCGGCAGGTTCGATCACACATGAACAGTACTGGAGAAATTCTGTTTCGCTGTTACACTATAAATAGTCTTTTATTAGGGTTGACGCCTCAAAACTAGTTTGACCCCGCCACATTCTGTATGTGCCTGTCCCAAGTCAGGAACCTGTAATTCAGTGGTTGTCGTTTGTTGCTGTGTTAAATATATTTGTTTTTCGTCCAATATTTTGTACATATATAAAGTAGGCCGTAAGTTTCCTCATTTCTCATTTAAATTGTGTTGCATTATTCATTTCGGAGGCCAGTTTATAGCTGACTATGCGGTATTGGCTTGGCTCATTGTTGAAGACCGTATTGGGACCTTTTGTTGTCAATTTCTTTGTCATTTGGTCTCTTGTGAAGAGTTGTCTCATTGGCAATTATATACCACATCTTCTTTTTTATATATTTGAACCTCGGTAATATCCTTAACTTAATTTTACTTTACTATGAATAAAAGGGGCAGGTTTTTTTTATAATTGTAACACAAAAAGGTCAATATATATATATATATATATGATATATGATGGCTACTATTGTTATGAATAATTTTATGGAAATGACAACATATGTAAAAACGAACTACTAAATATAACACGAATCATTATTCACAAAAATCCGTCAATCTATATTTAAATCTTATTTCGTTTGCTTTATAACTATAAACTATATATTCAACAAGTTAACAATAAACGCACATGCAGATAATAAAAAGGTAAAAAAGCATTATAAGCACGATAAACAGGGGCGTAGCTAGGTATTTAGTCAACTGTAGGCACCAATCGGCAGGAGGTCTGGTAGGGAGTTCAGGGGCCCCGACGGAAAACGGTTTTCAGCGTTTTAGCTGCCAAATTTTATGTACAAAAATATAAAATTTACTGGTTATTTAATCATGATAATTATAATATACATGATGAAAAGTTCGAAGAATTATGAATAATGTACCATAACATCTGACTGGTGAATTAAATAACGCAGTACAATCCATAATATATTTTTTTTTATTTACAATATGTATTGCCCAGCGTAGACCAGCGTATCCCTTTAATTAAGCAGTACACCCTGTTTGGTATTATCATATCTATTTCGTTCTGATTGATATATACGTTTTACTTAATAAATACTAGTAGTACATATTGACGATCCTTCATTAAAAAAAATAGGCACGTAAACACTGATGCTACTATATAAGACAGATAATAGAACTATCCTTTTGGCTAGACATCAACCATCAATATTTTGAATCTTAAACCTTCACCCTAGACATATAACACATACAGACATAGTCGATGCCTAACAAAATTCAAGAAATTCGTATTTCTTTATATTCTCTACTGTAAAACCCCTACCAGCTTAGGAATTTTGAATAATTGTGGCCATAACACGCAGATTTGAGAGTACTCAAAATTACTGGAAGCCAGTTGATTGATTGATTTTTTTTTACATTCAGTGTCAATTATTTCTGCAAGTTCAGGACCGTTGACATTTTTTATACAATAAATAAAACTTGGAGCTAGGTCCTGTAATAGGTGTCGTCCAGGACGAAGGTCTGGAAATCTAAAATACCATGCATTGGAAAATGAGGGATTATTGGATATTTGCCTTTCAGTAGACCAACTATGAACTCCTCAAAGAGTTGCATTCTCTCTACAACTAGGCATCGGATTTAAAGTCCCCATTCTGACCAGACGTGACTGCCCGTGCGTATTTGTACATCCTGCACAGCCAAACGGACGACCAACATTGACAAGTCGGGTGAAGACAAAGTGGAAAGCTAGTTGAAAACTAACAACTAATTAAAAAAACTCATGTGTCTAAAAGAGGGACGAAAGATACCAAAGGGACAGTCAAACTCATAAATCTAAAACAAACTGACAACGCCATGGCTAAAAATGAAAAGACAAACAAACAACAGCACACACGACACAACATAGAAAACTAAAGAATAAACAACATGAACCCCACTTGAGGTTGTTGAGAAGTGAAATGATCTGAACCAAAGTTCTAGTTTATAGTTTCTATATAAGGTTAAATCGTAAAAACATTCAATTCTATCTAATATTCCATTTACTAAGGACGAGAGACTAGCGTACACATGACATTCGATAATTAAAGAGTTTTGACAACTTCACCGGCAAATAACGTTGTTTATTATCTTTTTTAATAAAAAAAAATATTTGTGAAAAAAAATATGTGTAGGCACGTGCCTGAAGTGCCTAACGGCAGCTACGCCCCTGGATAAACGCACACGGTACATAAAGACGGAAAATGAATCATACTCATTCTTTCTTTGTTAGGTAATGAAATGCAATGCAGTTTCTGATCACGATGTAGACATGCATAGATTGTTTTAGTTTTAATATATTTTCCAAGTATTGAAAATGAGAAAGTTTTGTTTGATGTTATCACTCAGAGGATATTTTCTAACTTACTAGTAAAACAATCAATGTTTATCATGTGCTTAATTCTATTTATTTTAAGATACTCTAATATAAACAAAAGTTGAAAAGTTCAATGATGACTTGCATCATCGCAAATATACATGTACAGAAGATTATGTCTCAACCATTATAAGATTAAATATTCTGTACAACATAATGAATCGAATGAACTTTATTAGAACAATAGAACATAAGAGAACAAGTGGGGAAAAGGGGGGTGACCGTGTACGTATGATAGCAAGCTGAGACTCACAAAGGCATGATACATCATCATTTCAACAATGTATAAACACGCATGTACTTTTTGAAATGAAGATTTTGATTTTAATAAACTGACGGAATAAGGTTTGGAAATCCGAATCTTATAACGTTGTACATGTTAGCTGATGTAATGCCAAGAACGGTGTTTATCCAGCAATTAGCCAACTATCGTACAAATAACAGTCGTACCATTAAAATCTTATTTCAAGTCTCCTGTTATCTCGCTTTTATGCTGAACAACTGGTAATATGGTTATTTCTTTTTTTCCGTACCAGTTCATTTTGGTGTTCCTCTTCGCGGTCCGTGTTTAAACTATGTCGATTTCTCTGAGTTTGAGACAATGATTAATATTTTATGTCTCTGTACCATTGTACTTTGGTTTATGAGAATAAAGATATATATAATGTGTCTTTATGATACACTGGAGCTATTTCTCCTATAGAACTGTTATTTTTAGCGTATAATTGCGTTTTGCCTACAGTCCGGAACATTCATGAAAAATAAGCCACTGGACGTTGAGTGACAACTTCGCGTCTATCTTACAAGCATGTGTATTCACGGTTAAATCGTCATTATAAAATCCACAATATAAATGGTGCAAATTTGTAGATGAATTTTCATGATATATAATTAGGTGTTTAAATGTGTATGTAAATAATGTAAATGAAGAAAACAATCTTCATGTATATAATTAGCTGATTTATATTTAAAGCTCAAGGGCAGATTTAGGAGGGATTCGCACAAAAGTACCTCTAAACAACAGACACATTCCTAGTCTCCAATTCTAGATCTTTGCCTAAATCCAGTATATAAAGTTAAGTCAGATAGAGAGAGAAAGAGACGGTTTAATTTTCCAAAACACCCGTGTTTTTCGTTTTTGCTTTGAGTGTAAGGAAACAAACAATTCACTTCAAGAGGGTTATGCTTTTTTCCTTTAAAAATATTGGGTTTCCCAATTTGACCAAAATAATATTGTGGTCAAGCAGATAACAAAAAAAATTCTGAATACAGATTTTCCCTTTACTTATAATGTAAAAATTTTGAAAAAAGTAATAGATTGATTATTAGCGTCGAAAAATTACGAAAGGAAAAAATCATAACTCCCTCCCCTTATTGCTCCCATAACTTATTTGTTTTTATTCTTTTTTTTCCCAATTTGTATATTTGTTTAACAGTGTGAACTTTAAACGTTCTAACTTCATCTTAAACTGAATTTTCAATTAAAAGTTATAATTTCACATTTGTTGTCTGCGAATGATCACAAGAGTTACATAACCTTTTTTAACATTTAAGATATCACAAAATCTGTTTTTTTTTTCTAGATTTATTTCACATTACTTTTTCAAAACATTGCAGCATCAAATCTCGATATTCCACGTTGACAACTTACTGAGAGTGTTATATAAAAAAAATATGTGAATCTTGCCTTTAAATTTAGACATATGTACTTCAATAATGCCATTAAAACTTTTAATCGTGAAACTCATGCTTAAACGATTCCCGCGGAAATGTGTGTACTCGTGGTTTACGTAAGTAACGTATCGGACTTAAGTGTATTGGAGTCTATTTTTCTTTGTTTTCTTATATTACAAGCGTGTGTTATTTGCGATAGAAAGATACGTTTCATTTAGAAAAGAATGCTGTTTTACCGGATAAAACAAAAACTCTAAATTGTTAATGTGAAAATGAAATACGTGCTCCCTTTGCGTTCGTTCGTACCTTTCGTCAATTTGTAACACATAATTCAACCTATTTATAGTTACCAATACACATATACTTAATAAACTCGTATAAGACACCAGGTTTATAATTGTGTAAGCCAGACTCGCTTTTCCACATTTCGTCTACATAAGACCTATCAGTGACGCTCGAATAAAAAAGAATGACCAAGTACAGAACTAAGTTACATTGAGGAGCTAAAATTCCTAAATGATTTGCAAATTAAAGCTACGGTAATCTATTCCTGGAGAATACTGATGACTGCTGGAATGTACGTAATACCCTCGGGGAGGAATCCTCCACAAGAAGTGGCATCGACCCAGTGGTTGAAAATAAACAATTTTATAGAATCATTTTCATAACAGCGTGGTCAACCCCAATATTTTGTTGGTAATAACAGTGAATAGTATACTTTTAAATTTAATTGTTTGTTATCGGCTGCCGATTACACTGATTTTACGCTCACTCAGTCTGTCAGAGGTCTTCCAATGGGGATTTAAATAGAGTAAAAGAGTTACGTATAAGCAGGTGCACGAGAAGACGAAAAAATAATTTTAAGTATTCAACAGTCATTTAAATAAACACACCAGTTTAAGTCCTCTGCTAGTTATTCATATTATTTGATTTTAAAAGTGTTTAGAACATTTGGCGACCCCACAGTTTAAATGTCTATAACATGAAAGTGGGTGTTACAGACGAACGTTCACCTAATCTGACCCAGTCCATTGATAACCTGAAACTCTCAAAGAAATGGTCTTGTCCACGCTGTTATGGAAATGATTCTAATTTTGAACGTCAAACACGCGTTTCAAAAAGAATCATCAACACTAAAATATTTTTTCTGTTGAAACTAAAATTGTTTCATCCATTTTGACCAATTATTTTGTTGATGTCCTTCTTAGTCTCAATAGTTAAGGTTTTGTTAACCTTCCAAACTTCTGACCCTGAGAGAACTTCAAGACGATTGCAGAAACGGTGTCGTTTGCAATGAAATTGATACCAATTGTAGAATGAATTTCGGAATTCCTTTAATCTGAAAGTAATTTTGTAATTGCGCCGTTATAATGATAAATATAAACAAGGTGTTAATGACTATAATGAACTTGTGTTATCATGTTTTCAATATTTATTTTTATATATTACGCATCATACCAGCTCATGGAGACTTTCAATAAGCTAAACATTATAAATATTTACAACCATGGGCTTTTCCATCTGATGGTCTGGTCCTGGCATAACTAGAATGATACTTTTTGACAGAAAATTTGCAGGTTTAAAATACTGGTTTTACAAATTATGTAATTGGCCCAAAAACTGAGGGCTACAACTTTTTTAAATTTATTACTAGTAATAACTGCATATATATTTTTTGAAGCACATTGATATTCATTTTCATAACTTTTTTCAATTCTATTTATCTGTATTACTTTATATTTATTATTGTTAAGGATTGATTCTTCGAAATAACTAATTATTTACACGATATTAAATTACGGTTGCTAAAAATTGAGAATGGAAATGGGAAAATGTCAAAGAGACAACAATACGACCAAAGAGCAGATAATTGACGAAGAAAATCCCGCACCCGGGAATGGACCTCAGCTGGCCTTTAAATAAAAATGTATACTAGTTTAGTGATCTATAATAGAGACACGGCGGGTCTTTCTTTTTCCAAATCCTGCTTTTCATGTTAATTTTTTTTCTTCTTTCCACTTTTCAAACTTGTAATACATAGACACATTATAATAAACTTATTTTCTTTTTAGGCAATGCAATGTATATTGTACTACACTATTCAAATAAGCATACGGAAGAACATGCATCATCTTAGTTTTCATCTTACAGCTTTTCTCTTGTTTTCTTAAAAAAAGTTAAAAACAACATTTCAGACTTAGACCCAAACCCAAAATAAACGGACACATACAGTAGTTTGACTATTGTTGAATCAGTAAATGTACCCGAGGACCTACATAGTACACGAATCATTGCCAGATAGTGTCAACATACCGGTATGTGGCCGTACTTAGACACTTTGTTTACATGGGTATTATTTTATTATATATTTAGGTTAAGGTTGGTATTATTTATCAATCTATAACTTCTCGTTCCTTCTTTTCTGCACGTGACTGGCGTCATCATCCTAACTCTAGTCAGGCCTCGTTGAACTATATATAAAGTGTCCTCAGTGGGTCACCAGGACACAATTGAGATGATACCTTGAACATAACACTTGGAATTTACCTTGGGTTAGGGATACTGACTTTTTGGATTAACAAACTGTTCCACACACGTTAAACGTGGCTGCCATTATCTGATATTTTGTACATAAAAGTATAACTGTATGATCTACCGTGAACTCGGGGAAATAATGCGAACGGAACGTAACGACAACAGAGCAGATCGACGGTGTTCGAACGGAACAAAACCTTTTGGAACTAGGCTACACTTCTATTACATTTTTGATTTCGTCTCATATGCATTGTTGCATGAAATGGCATATACCATCGCTCGAAACAATGTTCTTACATGCATAACAGTCTCGTTCGAAAACACTCGTTTCAGAAAAAAAATTCCTATATACCTTTATATAACACGTGTTATATAAAGGTATTGTCGTTTTTACGTGATGACGGCTGACAAATTGGACCTCGTAATTTTAGTATTATAGATACAGGTACTACCTTTACATATGTGTATGTATAAAGACCGATGTCAAGGTGTTCGCAATACTGTTTTAAGTACTTTAAAACCTTCGTGAAATCATGAAATTTAACAAACACCCGCCAATAACATACAGAAAGTTTCAGAGTTTAAAAAGATGTAAGGAACCATTTTGATACCAAATTTGTTAGTTTGTTATAAAATGTGTAATTTTTGGTAGAAACTTAAATGAAATGCATATTCATTCGTTCTTTGATATAAAAATCGGAAAAGGATTTGATAGGTGATTTTCGCCTTTCGGGTTCACGTTAGATTCAAATGAATTCCCCCCAAGCAGATATTTCAAAAACGACCATATTTATGACGCACTGATAAAAAACCCGAGTGATAACAAATTATGTAATAGATGGTGTCCAAAAATGAATTAAATAGTTTAATATATGCAGGGAATTTACGTCTATGGCAAATGCGACCTATATTTGTTATGTTTGCGTATCAATATAAATATATTTTATTTTTGTTCATTCCTGACAGTTGTAAGTCATAATACACTAATCAATGTATACTAACAAGCCAAGTGGCATATATATATTAAATAATAATTATAGATAAAACAAAATACAATTTCACACAACAAATATATTGTCAATGTGCGATGTATTTTTCTAAGTTAACCCCCCCCCCCCCCCCCCCCCCCCCCAATCCCACCCCGCCACAACCACACACTCACAAATACATATACATATATTTGTATAGAAACATCATGGAGAGGGAGATGTGGTTTTCTATGGGCCTGAATCGCCCACTTCGCGTATATCGCCGTAATTTGCTAAAAAGGCAGATGGATTTCTCATCAAAACTTAACCAAGTTAATAATATAGGGAAAGTGCCTTCAAAAGACATGTTTTGTTTTCATATTCCCTTCGTCTATTCCTTTAAATAGAAATCAAAAAGAAATTTCCAATCACGATTTGATAAATGTAGAGTGACATGTTGCTGGTGGTCATCGACCTTTTCGACTTTAAAAGTAACAACACTCGTTACGGGCTTTCTAATTCCCTTTTTTACCCAAGGGTGACTGGGAAAAACGATATATGGTCACTTGGTGTTCTCCAGATTGGCAGTAAAATGCTTGCCAAAGTGGGACGTCCGTTTGGTTGTGCGGGATGTATCAAGTTATCAACCACGTCCGGTCAGAATGGGGACGTTAAATCCGATGCCTCGTGTAAATAAATAAATAAATAAATAAATAAATAAATAAATAAATAATCTTTATTTCAAGAGGATGATCCCATTAGTTAAAACTAATCTTCCTGAGAGTCCTCAAAATAATAATAACATATTTATAAGTACATAAAGTATTTTAAAGTTATATTATACACAATATACAATTGTATTCAAATAATAATGAAAAAAGCATATTAATTTGCACAATTGATGAAAAATTTGTAACATTTTGTTTTAAAAGATACACAAGTGTATTACTCATTTTTATTTCATTTGGTAAACTGTTCCATATTTGAGAACCTGAATATGTAAATTTTTTCTTTAAAAAATTTGTTTTTGGTTTTGAAAGATTTAATAGTTTTTCATCAGCTGAACGTAAGTTATAATTTTGATTATCAGTAAAATGAAAATTTTCTTGTAAATAGTTAGGAACCATACCATTTAATGATTTTTATACAAGTATTGCCTTTTGGTATTGAATACGTTTTTCCACATTTAACCAGCGTAAACTATTAAACAATAAACTGGATGATGTCATTATGTCAGCTTCTACTATAACCCTAGCAGATTTCTTTAATAACTTATTAAGTTTATTTATTCCACTTTCACAACAGCTTCCCCATATATTGCAATAATAATCAAATAATGGCAGAATATAAGCATTAAAATAGATAATACGTATATGCATAGGTAAATATTTTCTTATCTTCTGTAATAAATTGATTCTGTTTGATATAGTACATGACATTTTATCTATCTGCTGATTCCAATTTAGGTTTTTGTCAATATATAAACCAAGAAGTTTTTCACAATCTACACTTTCTATTTGTTCATTTGAAATATTGATATCTTAACTGTTTCCAGTTGAACAAAGACTTTGTTTTGAACCAACAATCATTGATTTACACTTTTTGGCATTTAATTTCATACAATTTTGCGAACACCAGTTTTCAATTACATGAATATCATTTTGAAGGTTAGAAGTTAACTGAAGTAAATTATTACCTTTACAATGTAATGTAGAATCATCTGCATATAAATCTATTAATGAATGTTCTATATTAAGTGGTAAATCATTGATATATAAAATAAATAAAAGAGGGCCCAGGATAGAACCTTGTGGTACCCCAGTTTTTATGCATTTAGTATTTGACCTTAACTTGTTGGCTTCGTTCAAACAAGTATGACTTAAACCAGTCTAGTGTACAATTTGAAACATTGACTAAAATTAGCAAAGACCCATCAAAACAACATTTGATACAAAAATTTAACAATACTTTTAGATATTTGGATGATATATTGGCTCTAAATAATGACGACTTCAGTATGTATACTAAAGAAATTTATCCTGTAGAACTTACTTTAAATAAAGCTAATGATAACAATGACCACTGCCCTTTCCTCGATCTTGATATCTATATCATAAATGGGAAGCTTAATACAAAAATTTATGATAAAAGAGATGATTTTTCATTTCCTATTGTTAATTATCCATTTTTAGATGGTGACGTTCCCTTGTCACCATCTTATGGTGTTTATATATCTCAACTTGTACGATTCGCTCGTGTATGTAACAATGTATTAGATTTTAGCGAGAGAAATTTATGTATTACTGAAAAATTATTACACCAGGGTTTTCGATATCACAAACTGGTCAAAACATTTACTAAATTTTATCACCGGTATAAGGAAATAATTCGTAAATATAACTCAACATGCAGACATCTTATACGTTCAGGTATTTCACATCCAAAATTTTATGGAAATATTCTTTATAAAGCACAAAAATGTCAGTATTCTCCTCAGAAACTAACAAAACCTTTAAATAGACTTATTAAAAGGGGATATAGTTACGATACTGTTGTCAGGTCATTAAAGATTGCATATTTTGGCTTTAACATTGATTCACTGATAGGGTCTTTGCATCGGAACTAAACACATTTATTTCTTAAAAAAAAAACCAGTTGTTGGCATGACACGGGTTATGTTCTTCTCATATATTTTATGATAGTATGATACTAAACCCCTAACGGGAGGGATTGTACCTGATATTCATATGATGTAGACATAATCTTTCAATCAGTTTATTTGAGGTCTGGAGCTGGCATGTCAGTTAACTGCTAGTAGTTTGTTGTTATTTATGTATTGTTGTCATTTTATTTATTTTCTTTTGTTACATCTTTTGACATCAGACTCGGACTTCTCTTGAACTGAATTTTAATGTGCGTATTGTTATTCTTTTACTTTTCTACATTGGCTAGAGGTATAGGGGGAGGGTTGAGATCTCATAAACATGTTTAACCCCGCCGCAATTTTGCGCCTGTCCCAAGTCAGGAGCCTCTGGCCTTTGTTAGTCTTGTATGATTTTAAATTTTAGTTTCTTGTGTATAATTCGGAGTTTAGTATGACGTCCATTATCACTGTACTATTATGCATATTTTAGGGGCCAGCTGAAGGACACCTACGGGTGCGGGAATTCTCGCTACATTGAAGACCCATTGGTTGCCTTCGGCTGTTGTTTGCTCTATGGTCGGGTGGTTGTCGCTTTGACATATTCACCATTTCCTTTCTCAATTTTATTATAATATTCAAGTTTTTTCAATAAAATTATATGATTAACCAGATCAAAAGCTTTCTTTAAATCTAAAAATATAACTCCGTTTGTCTCTCCATTATCTATATTTGCCAACCATTCATCTACTAATTTAGTAAGTGCAGTAGTACACGAATGTTTAGGTCTGAAACCTGACTGTGTAGTATTAAGAAATTCCATTTCAATTAGTTCCTTAAGTCTTTATAAATATTCGGAAATGGAATAATTGAAACATGTTTTAAACGCCTTGAAACAATATTGTATTTTGCTTTTGAACGTTTCTTATAAAAGAAATAATAACTTATGAAGCACCTGTTTTGGTGCACAAGGTCTGCATTTTGACATAAACGTTTTTTAAGTGAGGCTTGAGGTTAAAATGTTTGAAAATCCAAACTATTTAAAAAAATCAAGAGCATATAAACCACAAGAGACGAACAGTTTCGCTAAAGCCGCGCAATAAAGCAGAACTTAGAACGAAGGATATATATTCTTTGGTTTTGAATAATTCAAAAAAGGTTTGTCACAGCAAACAAGTTTAAATAACACAATACCTGAATTCTCGGTACTAGCTACTGTGCTTTTGCATGATACGAATATGGACTAAAGGTCCACTAGGAGGAGTTTAGATCCAGTGGTAGTAATACTATTAACGGTATCAATTTTGTTATACCAGAAGCGCATTTCGACAATCAATGTCTCTTCAGTGATGCTCGAGGCCAAAATATTCGAAAATCCACAACTTAACAAGCCAAAAAGAGCTTATTAACCACAAAAGAGCCATTGAACTTGATTTTAAATTATAAAAACAAAATTAAGAGCTTATAAACGATAATCCAGAAAAGCGCTTCGGCATAATCTTTGCTCTCTTGGAATATAAAATTAGGATAAAAGAAGCAATCGTTACTGACTTGGTAAGCATCTATATTTCTGTTTGAGCTTGAAACTATGTACTGACACCTGTCTTTTGTTAATGACTCTTATATTGCTCGGTTAATATCTTTTGTTTTTCTCGTTGTTGGGTTGTTGTCTCGTAAATATGTACACCATAGCTTGCTTTGTACTTTTAGATAATATTTTGATCTTGTTGTGTTTAGTTCTATATCGCTTTTTGTCTTTAGTATTTTCTGCATGTCAGAATTTGCTAGTGGGACTTCATGGTTCATTATTTTTTTTTATTTTTTGGTTTTACATATATTTTGTATATTCACGATAAATAATGATATAAAGGTGTCTTCTTGTGTCTCACATGAAAGGCAATTGCCCTGTTGTGACATTATTATCATTTATAGGTCATGTGATTCTGCTTTAACACGATTGTCCTTCCAGAGTACTCTCTCTGGGTGACATAGAGAACAGGAGAAGCTATCATTATATATGTAGTAGTTCTTGTGTTCTGTGTTGATAATAAGAATAGTATAATTGCAAAACAGGGAAAACTTAGCAAGATGCATTAACCTAGAAATTAAACAAAAAGTGGGAAGCCAATCCAGTGTATAAGCACCTAGCTGTGATCGATAGGGTTTTCGTGCTACACTTTTGTAACAGTTTCAATTTCAGGATGCTGTCTCTTTATTTGTATCCAATGTTGTGTTGTAAATATATATCCTGCATATTGTGTTTGAACATAGCTAGTCTTTTATCGTTTATTTGTTCATGATTGGTTGGATTTTAGCTCCACGAATGATCAAAACATGTGTCAATGTGGTACGAGTAGGATCAGAAATGTTCTAAATTCAATTTTTCTGTTCTGTCAATGAATGCTGTGTCAATTGCATACCTATTATATATTTATCAAAATAACTACTTCACCAACGGTTACAACTCAATAAGGGTATCTGGTTCGAGACTACAATTGTCGTCCCTTGATTGAATATAGTCCCTAGTGTTGACAGTGGGTTACTTGCCATTAATTTTTATACCCCTTCCAAATTTATTTCTCCTTGTTTAATGCCTCAAATTGCAAGTAGGGGGTTGAAATTACACTGTAAAAAAATTTGGGTCCAGAATTTTAAAGGAAAGTAGTGATTTGGTCCAGCTGAAAGAGGTTAAAATTAGCACTTCGGAAGCTGTCAAAAGATTTCAAGACGCTCTAAACATAAAATTGTCCATATTTTGAGTTAGAGTGAAGTTTTCTATAATTTTGATATAATTTGTCCCAAAAGTAGTACAACACACTGTAAAAATTTCTTTTAGAAAGCGCTGGTGGGATTTTTTTAATTTTCATTTATTATCATTTATGTTCTAAAAGAAATTAATGCACTACGAAATAATTGTGGTCTCGGACCATCTTGATCGCAGATTGTCTTTGTTCTTTCACTAGGCTCATGTGTATACTATGATTCCTATTCTATTTGCTTGATTAAAGTAATTCTTAGGTTTTTACAAAACGCACCAACACAATTATTTATAACCGCCTAGTTGCGTAATCTACATGTAGTTTTACACAATAAAGTCTTCTGTTACACATTAAACATGCATTCCAATTATTTGTTATAAAAATATACACTTACCCGGGCCTCGGAATACTGACAATAATCTATGCTTTCCTAAATGGTTTGATATCCTGAAAAACTTTCCAAATATGAATGCTTTTGTAAGACATTTGATCGAAAACATAACAATATTACGGTCACTATTTTTGATTAAGTTAGGTTGACCTACATTTGCCGATAAGCCCTATATCACCCTATAGTTTCCATTCATTTTTCCTATTTGATTTTTTTTTTATATCTCGATTCATTATACTAGTATATCTTAATACGGTAAATGGAAAAAAAATAATTTCCATTTAAGACTATTATTATGTCTGTAGGTGTGTGTGACACTTAAAACAATTCAAATTTAAGAAATTTTTTTTTACCAAGTCCTATGTGACTCGATAGGATTTGCATCATGTCCTAACAAGCTGAATTTTCGATTTTAAATTATTTTTTTTTAAATTTTGGTCCGATTGAAATGTAAGTTTTCAACTCCGTCAGATAAATCCCTGTGGCAATGTTTGCAATGCTGTAATGGTTTTTATGTTTCTAAATTTTCAATGTAGGTATTTCTTCTAAAACTTTTGGTCTTGAGCAATTCCAATGAAGGCCATTACAGACACACGTTTGGTTCGTATGCAGAGAAATCGTTATCGTATATCTAACTGTATATATAAAATTGGTCCTAAATTTCGGATCGAGGATAGATAAGAAGTTTCGTACATGTAACATTCAGATGATAAGTCTGACAAAAAATTATGAAGGTTGAATTTATATTATTATTTTTTTCAAATAGCCAACAGATTTAAAGACGTTTTCTTGATCAATTTCATGCAGTGTTGAACTATTGTTTAACTTAATATTCACAATTCCTCGAACCCCTCCCCTTTTTTTAATGCTGAAAGATTACACTACCAGACTTAAGTGACAGCATAAACCGTGTTGCAGTTTTGGTTGATGTTTGATTGAATCCATACTCATTTCACACTACTAGTGTTTGCAGTGCACGGCGTCAAAGAACGCAAAAAAAGCAGACATACTTAATTTGCAATAAGCTAATATATACAAAAAAGGATAAAAATTGTGTGTGCTTTGTGCGCGTTTCATCTCAGTACAAAACACTCGTTATACATACGCCCGAATACATTCACGATTTATAGAAAGTGGCAGTATCATTCCACGTCTTGGAGTAATTAATTAAAATGAGAACACACCTGTTTGGCAATGAATCATACCATTTATTTATCGTTTTTGGTTGTTGTTAGTCTTTGTTTTCGTATTTTCCGCCTTTTGGCCATGGTCTTGACTTATCATATTTGATAAAACTATTATAAAGTATCTGTAATGCTCTCTTTTTTCATCCTGCTAGCTTCATTCACGAAAGAAAATAACAATTGCAAGTCAGTTTTGCTGAAAAAAGTTTTGTTACAAAACAAAAAATGCTTGTGTATTGTAGACTTTTCAACTTAATTATCAAAATGAAATTAAGAGTAATATATAGCAGCGTAGGTATCATACATAACAGCTTGCTTAGAATTTTCATGCATGTTAAATCTTTCATTATTCATGATGCATTTGCATTTCTTATTTCCCTATACTGAGTGAAGAGTTTGAACTAAATTGTTTAAAATAACAAAGGCCAGAGGAGTCTGACTTGGGACAGTCGTAAAAATGCGTCGGGGTTAAACATGTTTTGTGAGATCTCAACCCTCCCCCTATACCTCTAGCCAATGAGGAATAAAAATGAAACACATAGCAATACGCACAGCAACACTCATTTCAGTTTAAAAGAAATGCCTACAGAAATGTCTACACGGTATACATAGTCAGTCATTTTTCAAAAAGAATATACTAAAAATAATATCTGGGTACTTCAGATATTTTTCTTCATCATACAATATGTCATGGCAAACTAAAAAAAATATAACATATATCTTCTTTACAGGTCGCCAAGTAATATGACTAACTTCTAAGAAGGCAAATGATGTCAGAATACTACTGAAACTTCATCTCGTGACTGACGAAGAAGTTCGCCCAAAAATAACAATTTGATATGCACTGAAATAAGTGGGTGAGCTTTTGTGATCAAAGCCAAAAATAAAAGTTCATCATCTAATTTTTATTTTTATTTTTGTTAAATCTTTTGTTTTCCTGAACATCAGGGCGTTAGGTGCACATTTATTTGAGACATTCAGAGATTGTAAGGTTTTAAAGGGACACACTGATAATTTACTCTGTCGAGAGGAGCACTTTAATGGTTTTTTTTCAGTAGCGGTTAAGCAGCCGCGACATCCAGAACCCATCCTCTCCCTATACTTTGAATATAAAAAGAATATACATTTGTACCTATTCAATATTTTTGTATAAAAAAGAAAAACTTCTGAAAAGCCATATTATAATACTTCATGCAGAGATTTTTGACAAAAACCTTGTTTGTCTTTTTATCGTATTTCTTACGGGTTTTTGTCGACATATGTTTGAGTTGCATTCTTGATTTTTTTTCTCCCGTTTCTACCAAAGTACACAACTTGAAAGTACGAAACAAGAAACGAAATGTATCAAATGGACAATGCTACTTATGTTAATAAGGGAAGACCGAATGTACCAAAGAACAATACTTCTAATTAAAAAGAGTCGGCATGTACCAAAGGGACAATACTACTTATGTGAAAATGAAGACCAATTGTACAAAGGACAATGCTATTTATGCTAAAAAGAGACAGAATGTACCAAATGGAAAATGCTACTAATTTTAAAAAGGGAAGACCTAATGTACCAAATGAACAATGCTACTTCATTTACTTTTGCTAAAAAAAAGAGACAGAATGTACCAAACGAACAATGCTACCTATTATTGGATGTACAGGATGCATAATACGCCACGAACAGTCGGAATATTGATTCTGATTTCAATTTCTTAGATATGAGAAGTGTCAAGACTTCTGCTTGTTAGGCTTGACTAGGCGTTAAGCAAGCAGCAACCAATCAATCACATGTTTTAGCGGACGTTATCTTCATATTCATTTTATCCGCTTTAAGAGGAATTTCAAAAATAAATTTATCAAATCTTTTTTTTTTTACATCCACATCTCGCTTTGAATTGACTGATTTCCTTCGTTTGACTGCAAATATGCCACGAGATCAGTAACAATACGTGCAGGCTTGCACATATGATATTGCGTCATTAATTAAAACAATACAAACAAATGTGCTAGTTATCCAGTTGTTTTTCTACTTTAGAAAAATTATGTCATGGTTGATTAAAAAAAAAAAAAAAACAACGCACAAGCTTAATATAATTATCTATTTTGTTTGCGATGTCATATGATTATTACTGGATAAAAAGGTCAACTGTTTAACAAACATCATCATAAAAAAGATCAACTAATTTTATAAACTGAAAAATATTATTTGTAAACCATTTCATGATCACGTGTAAAAACGTTGTATCGAAATGATATTGAACTATTTCATGTTGCGAATCGACATGGACCAAAACAGTTCCATATACTGATACTAGATTGAAAGAATTTACAATAATGACAGTTTCCCCCCGAATCGTGTATTGCGTAACTCCGAGGACAAGATCTATATAAACCTTAGAATTGACCCATGGGTCATTGATCTATGTCACAATGACATTGCTATCAGAAAACGAGTTCATGTCTGTGTTTACCTTACCTTGCATTTATCTATAAAATCAGGTATGCATATGCTGCACATTTTGATTGATTTCATTTATTTATCGAATCTGGTTTCATGGTTAATAAAATGCTTCACGGAGCGCAGCCTGATACGACCGCAGTGGTCGGACCCTGAACAGTTGGGGCAAATTTGGATATAACATTCAAGCTTGATACTATCTGAATTTGGATTGTGCTCAAATTTTTGCCATAATATAGGTTTCTGACACAAAAATAATGTGGTCAAAGATTTTACAAAAGTAATGCGCAATACTGTGCAATTTAAGATTTTTAAGAAAACCTTGATCAGCAAAATTTAATAGTAATGTGATCTAAAAATAAAAATCCTTCATCAGCATATAACATAAGTTCAAAAAATAAATCGACAGCTAATCACCTCAAAAGAATAAAACATTTCTTTATAACAAAACCATTGAGATCTTAGAATTGGTATAGGATTTGAATGTATACTCAATTGTTTGTTTTTGTGCAATACACTATGCTGTTGCCATATTTTGCCATAATTGCCCCCTCCCAAAACTTCAAAAAATGTACCCCCTTTTTTGTGTGCAATATACTATGCTGTTGCATATTGACACCCATCCCCCAAAAATAGATAAAAAAAATTTAACCCCCCCTTTTTTTTCCAAAAAACAAATATGAAGAACTTTACTTTTTAATTTCTGAAATCTGAAATGAGAAAAAAATTGTCCCCCTCCCACAATTTCGTTTTTTTGTCCCCCCCTTTTTTTTTTACCTCCCCACCCTTTTTCCAAACCAAAATTTCTTTCACTCAAGTTTGGTCATAATCTCAATTCAAATTTCCATTGGAGTTTGCAACCATAATCACTTGTTTAAATACTTCATAAAAGTTTTAAAATAGAAAATGGCCAAACCATGGCTAAAATCAATATTCCTTAATCATCATAAATTTCTTGAAACTCAAAAAATGCTTATTTGGGCCTCTTTTTGGTCCCTAATTCCTATACTGTTAGGACCATAACCCCCTAAATCAATCACAACCTTCCTTTTGTCGTTATAAACCTTATGTTTAAATTTCATAGATTTCTATTTTCTTACACTTAAGTTATGTTAGGAAACCAAGTGTCTTCATACGACGCAGATGACGAAGTGATACTTATATACGATGGCAATATTTTTGCGGTCGTACAAAAACCACACAAAGGAGAGTCTTAATGGGGACGGGGAGGAGGATCTTCCTTTCTGTATTCTTTCATTTCTTATGCCATTTTTTTCTATGTTATATACTTCTTTTTGCCTATTTTCTCTAAAAAAAATTCAGTGCCTTATTTATTCTCTATTCTTTATTTTTTTTCCATTTTTCATCTGACCCTTAACATCAAGTCTTCTTTCCATTTGCCTGTCTTTCTTCTGTACAAATTTCATTCCAATCAAGCTAGTGAAACTAAAAGTTTTCTACAAAAACCATGCATTACCCCTAAATAAATCCTAATTTTAGTATTTAAGTAACAAGATCAGTTGGTGCCTATATGCTCTAGATTTTTGTAAAGGCCCAAGTTGTAACTCATTCCGAGTTTGGTTGGTCATTCTTTCATACCACTTTTAGTTATATGACTTTTAAAGTATTTATCTACTTTGGTTGGTCCAGCACTCTGTGAGTAAGGCTGATGATGGATGGCTGTTTAACATCCAATGCTTTACCAGAACTAGAACATGTTGTAGGATCTGAATATTATGAATCCTGCTTTGTACTAGATCAATACCTTGAGCCAATGTTTTGACCTGCTTATCACAAGGTAAATCTGTCTGCATCAAAACATGGTACAATAACTATACACATTATGCTGAATCTGAACCACCTAGATTTGATGCCCTGAGCTAAGCAGCAAATATAGAAAAAAAACTTCATTTGTCTGACCAACCTGAGATTGAACACAACCTCCAGAACTTGGAGGTGATAAAGCCACCCAAAGACCACTAAAGCAGTTTCTATTAGTTTGTTCTGAGCATTCTTAAGAAGAATATTTAAGAAATGCAGGATATTAATTTGATCAAGGAACAAGTTTGTGTACAAGATTTGAGCACTATACGATAATTTACCCAAGTTTATTTTGTTATGTTCCTGTGATAGTAAAAGGCTGGCCAATTCAACATCCAATCTGTTTTTTGTATTTGTATCTATCTGATGAGTTAAGCCTTTTTCAACTGATTTTTATAGTTTGTTTTTATGTTGTACCACTGACCAAGGTTAGGGGAGGGTTGGAATAACCGTTACATTTTTAACCCCAAAACATTATGTATGTATGTGGCTGTCCTAATTCAGTGGTTGTGGTTGGTTGATGTATTTCATATTTGTTTTTTCGATCATTTTTTGTATATAAATTAAGACCGTTAGTTTTCTCGTTTGGATTGTTTTACATGTCATTTTGAGGCTTTTTATAGCTGACTATTCAGTATGGGCTTTGCTCATTATTGAAGGCTGTACTGTGACCTAAAGTTGTTAATGTATGTGTCATTTGGTCTATTGTGGAGAGTTTTCTCATTGGCAATCATACCACATCTTCTTTTTTATATTTACAAAATTAACACACATTCTCCACTTTGTGTATTTTCTGTTATTTTATCCTTTAAGGTGCATCAGAAATGACATTCCTATACAGATGTTTAAAATTCCTCAATGAAAATCAAGTTCTGCTATAAGTTTTTCCTTTGACCAAAATAAAATCTTGGTTTTTTTTTGATAAATAAGTTGGTTTACAGTATTTTCTTTTACAGGATAAGGCAAGTAATAAACAGAGTTCCTTTTGAGAATCATTTTAATTCATGATCCATGTGTACAACTATTATTATCAGCTGTACATGCAACAAAATCATACTCTTTCAATCTGTAACAGATCTCAGCTTAGACATCTATCCAATATAAAACATATTTGTTATTTCCTACTTGTTGAATATCAGATTGATTTTTAATTTTATAAAACAATAAAAAAATGTATATACTTCTGTACTAAAACAAACTCCTTCCAAAGTCAAAATTTGTTTTTCGCTCTCTAACACTGCACTGAAGATGGATGATTTAAATTCAAAATTTTCCTCTCTAAAATTTGATAAATGACCATAAAAATATTGATGCTGGAAAAGTTGATAAAATTATATATCTGACCCAATAAACTTTCTTTTTTTAAGATTAATTTAAAATTGCTGCTTTGGAAATTTTTATTTTGTTAGAAATTTACAATTCAAAATCTAGTGTAAAGTTGTGTATTTGTGATGTTGTTCCCATTTATTATGTAAAGTTGTGTATTTGTGATGGGGGTCTCTTTGGGGGGTTTTGATCCCGGATCCCGCTTACTGTTTTGTCAGATTCCCATATCCCGCTTATACTATGTACATAAGCAATTCTCATTTTTTTGTTATTTCCCGTGTCCCACTAGACTTCATTTCCCGTTTTCAGGGCACAATTATTTGACTCTCACGTGTCACACTTACAAAAAATCGTGAATCCTGCGTCACGTTTAGACCCAAATGCGACCCACTGTGATGTTGTTCCCATTTATTGTAAAATTATTCAATCACTTAAAGTTCATTGATAGCTGTATCTGTTACACTTGAAAAAGTAAAATAAATCAGGACAATGTCTAAATAAAACAAAACAAGATACAGTTTTTAAGTGGTACTCTTAACAATATTTCTGTTTAATTCTTTTGTAACCATATCTTCTATTATAAATATCTTTTTAAACCAAAACCATGTTTGTTTTAACCAATATCCTTTTAGTCAAATCAGTTTGAATTATTTTCATAAACTAATTTTTTTTTTTGTAATTTTGGAAAATGCTGCCCACAAATTATTTTATCAAAATTTTCAAATGAGGTCATGTTTTTTAGAAAAATTTATCTGTTCACATTTTTTTGTAATAATAAACAAAGCAAACATTTCTAAATTAACTGTTCTCATATTTAAAGACTTGATAAGTAAATGCAATATGGCTCTGACAGTTCAGCTACTTGATACAAATTTACCAGAGTTCAACAGGAACAATTTTGGTTTCAACACATAACATCATCTTTTGATAAAATAATAGGTTTGCACATCTACGGTTTTACGTATAAATATATGTAAATAAGCAAAAAAAATTAATGACTTTATAGTGAAACTTACCACATACAACTGTATTTATGGAAAAACATTATTTTATAGAAAATAAAACATCTTTTATGGGCTATCTATAGTGAAGACCCACATAATTATATTATATAATTCATAATTTTTCAAGAAAATTAAATAGCCATACATACTCTTAAATCATAATGATAAAATATACAATTGAAAATTAAGCAATGGACATGTGAATATTATTGCAAAAATGAAATATTTACACATTATATTTTTTAATGTGCAAAATCAACAATACAAGAAATTATTGTTGTAGGCAAAACACTTTATTTCCCTCTTATGTTATTCCTACTAAAGTTTGAACCAATAAACGTATTGTAAAAATTAACACAAATCCTGAAATTAATTATTCAGAATACAATACTTTCTCCTTTCTTATTTTTTTCATGCTGTCTAATACAATTCAGTGGCGGATCCAGCCATTGTAAAAAAGGGGGGTTCCCAACCCAGAGTAAAGGGGTTCCAACTATATGCTCCCATTCAAATGCATCGATCGTCCAAAAAAAAGGGGGGGTTCCAACCCCAGGACCACCCCCCCTCCCCTGGATCCGACACTGCACTTACATTATAAAATATAACAAATTATAGTATAAAGTCTTTTACTACTTTAACACCAATGTTAATACATTGATATTGGTACCCACTAGACCAAGTATGTAATACATGATAAATAATTATAATTAACAAATTAGGAATCATAGCACTCAACTAATAATCACAGAATTATAAATCCAAGACCATTTAATAAGACTGGAAAAAATGCCATTGAACGAAGTCTTTCGTTAATCTACCATCCCTGGGTATGTATTAAAAAAAATTGTTCATCTAAAGTGTAAAGAATCAGATAAATTTTAAAAGGCCAGTATAAAAGTATTTCTAGATTCAAATCTTTACCTACCAATTTTTTTTTGCCATTTCAAAGAAATATTTGTATACAGTTTAATATTTTATATCTAAATGAGTCCATAAAAAATTACCTGCAACCTTCAATTTTAGGGCTAGGATTTAGAAAATTAATGTGGTAATCTTGTTTTCTCTTTCTCTTTTCTCAGTTTATTTTAGAAATCAAGTGCATGCATTTCATTACTTATTATACTAATTAAAGAAATCCTTCTAAAAATCTGTTTAACGAAAAAATTCAAAATGATTGTTTGTATTCAAAATATGAAAGTTGCCGAATAAATTTATAGAGATTCATTCCAGTTGGACCGTAAGTTATAAAAATTGTTGTACAATAATTGAGACAGTAGATCAATACTTATAGCAGAGTAGGCTACCGAATAGGCCCATATAGCCATGAATATTCCTTAGGATTTTCGGTTTTAAGGGTAATTTGCATAATTATAAAGAGGTTATGAAAATATTAAAATTAATCAATACTGTTGCTGAAAGAAGCAATAACATATACATCAACAGCTTTTTCATGAGTTGTACATATTCAATTTGTAATGAATTCGAAGGCATTTAAAGGATGATATAAGATTTGTCTGATGAATGGTCTTGGAATAAAAGAAAAAAGCATAAAGATAAATGCAAAGGAAAAAAACAGTCATCAGCACTGGACTTGTTTCTCTAATTATCACAAAATATAAACAAATTCTTAATATATTCATCTACAAAAATTCATAAGGCAAGTTATAAATTTAAAAAACAACATGAAAAATTCAAAATGGCATCCTTATATAAAAATCAATCATATTTCTATATGCTCTCTGATTAATATGTTTTCTTACTCCTTTTAGAATATCACCTTTTTATGTTAGGAACCATGGTACGTTTAACCTTAAATAGGAAATCCCCTTTATATGTTAGAAATCATGGTTAGTTTAACCTTAAATAGGAAATCCCCTTTTTATGTTAGGAACCATGGTACGTTTAACCTTAAATAGGAAATTCTTTTAAGAACAAGGTCGGATTTTTCTGTCCTTTATTTTTCAAATAATGTGATTTAATAGTTTTCATTCAATTACAGAAAAAAAGTATATATAATATTAATTTAGTACAAAACAAGCTTATTTATTTGTTGACATAGAATTTTTTTTATTAGAAATAAAATATATTTGATAAGAAAAAAAATATCTGAAAAAACCAACAGAATTGTTTAGGCTCCTCCCAATTTCCCCACATGACACATTTCTATCTAATATCTGTCTAATAAAATACTTTTCAATATATATAATTTTAAAGGGTGTGCAATATGATGAAACTGACATTGAAACTTAATCAGTGTACAAATGTGTTTCTTCACATCTTCATATATGTATAGCTATAATTCAAAGTGTACAATTGTAATAAGCGTTATGAAATAATGTAAAAATATTGGGACTGTGCAAAACAGAAAGAGCAGTAAAACTGGTCATAACAAAAATAAAACGACTGTTAAAAAGTTTTGTAAATCTGCTCCTGGCATTTTTGATACAAATATCTTTGCAAAAATTCTCTTTTTCTTTCAAAAACATCAAAATAAAACATAAGACTTCAACATCAAAACAATTCTAAAATTTACACACCCTGAAACATTTCAACAGGAATATGCTATCAATAGGTTTTGACTAATATATTTCAGTATTCAGAAATATCTGCTAATTTATATAATAATTCTGCTGTTAAGAGAAGTGCAAAAATTTGAAAATTAAAATGTCTAATGAAAACTACATGTTAGCTGTTAAAGGGAGACAAATCAGAGTTTTTCCTCAAGCTGTCTAAATATTCATGTTGGGACTGTGCAAGAACTTGTGCAAGGATATCATCTTCATCCCAATCTTGATATCCTGAAAAATATTTACAATAAATGTACAGTAAGATTTTCACTCTTGTCAATCCTTGGATATATATATGGTGTTTATTATTGTAATACTAATTTAGTTTTATAGTCAATTTTGAAAACTTTTTTTGATATCTGCACATGTCTAAATATATTAATTATACTTGTTCTCAGCAAGTTCCTTTTAAGAAAGTCCTGGCAAGAAACGCAAGCTCTGGAACATAATATCAACTTAAAGATTTGTAGAAAAATTTTGATGTCATGAATTATGATAATGATTGTCGTAAAAGAATTTCCAAGCATTCATAATTTATAACTCAACACCATCTTTGTAGTAAATAACAGTAAAGATTCATTCACACTGCATGTATTGAACAGACATTACATAAAATACAAAACACATGGCATACACTCCGACAGTTTTAACTATTTCAGCTATCCAGTTCATTCGTCGATACATCTATCCAATCGCAGCTCTCTCCTCTCACGTCACTATCACACAACACCAAAAATACAGGAAACAACCTTAACCCTGTATTGCGTAATCACAAACTTGAAGACAAAGTCATAACAACAACAATAATTAAATTTTTTTACTGACATCTACAGAGGTTATTTCTGAAGAAATACAGAAAAAAAGTCAAAAGCCTTTATCAAGCAAGAAAGTGTCAATACAAATGCAACTTGTACTTGAATTAAACAGAGAAAAAGTACTGGCATTTATAGCAATATCTATCCTTACCACTCAGCAGTGATGACTGGTGATTCATCAAGGAACTGGTTTCATCAAAGCTAAAAGCACCACCAATAGCTCCCTGGGGTGTAGAAACTGTAGCCTCCATGGCTTCTACTTCAGGATGGGTTTTTGGTGAACCTTAAAAAAACAAAGTTGTAATTCAACATAATTTGACTTTTGCTTGTTTAAGATCTATGCAAGTTCTATGTTGAAAAGAAACAGTTGAGTTTAAAAACATGCTCTTACATGTAAAATGTTAGATCACCAGACTTACAACTTTGTTTCAGTTTCACTTGAAAATCTCTCTTTAATAATAATCTTCTCTTGTTTTACACAAAACAATATGGTATCAATGTACCAAATGAAAATCCATGGGCGCAACCATCTTGGTGAAGGGAACATGACATAGAGAAGAAAAATGGTAAGTCTTTGTGATTGGTTGTTATATTAAATGGATATTTTTTTCTGGAAAGCCTCTTTAGTATGACTACAGTTAAGCATAGTTTTCTTGTAAAATTATTCACATAGGAATTATTAGAATTTTTTTTACTACTTGAGGTGAAGTGCTAAAAATCAGTGACATTTTTCTGCGGGATTGTCATGCGTTCTTGACAACCCCAAAATTCAACCGTAAAAGCCATGGGACCATATATTTTTTTGTGTTGTATTTTGATGACAATAAATTGTTCTTTCTTTTGATACCACTTTCAACCACAAAAT
Organism: Mytilus edulis; assembly: GCF_963676685.1. Lineage (NCBI taxonomy): Eukaryota > Metazoa > Mollusca > Bivalvia > Mytilida > Mytilidae > Mytilus > Mytilus edulis. The sequence goes on along the minus strand of NC_092344.1, from coordinate 39,910,500 downwards.
TTCTTTTATTTAGAAGTAATTAAACAAAAAGCTAACATTGTCGGCAATGGAAAACTATTTAGTACTTTGTATTCATATAGCATATCTAAAATAATTACTTGTTGATTTCATATGATAATAACCCTGCTTTGTATAAGACCAAACAAAAATATTGAAAAGCTCAGGGATTTAAAAAAAAAAAATATTATATAGATCTTAATTAAATTGTTTTCCTTTCATTTTGTTTACTTTTTAAATGGTTATGTCTAAAGTCACTTTCAAAGTCACATCTTGTAAAAAGTTTTCTAACGGACCAATTTGCAATTGAACTTACCTGTTCGTACTTGTTCGCTTAGTTTTGGAGAATGGTGTTCAGGAATATCAACCTGTTGTGGGCTGTTTTGTTGTGAATTAGGATTACTACGGTTACGAGGGGATCTTCCAATCCTCCCTTCAGAAGAGCTAGGTTTATCACTGTACATTAAATCACAGGATGAACTACAGGTAGCGTTTGGTAAACAACTGGTACATGTAGCACTTGCGGATCTTGTCTAAAATACAATAAAACACATCTTCAAAATATTCTATAAAACATTTACAAAATCTTCTATAAAACATTTACAAAATCTTCTACAAAACATTTACAAAATCTTCTATAAAACATTTATAAAATTTTCTATAAAACATTTAAAAAATCTTCTATAAAACACATTTACAAACTCTTCTAACAATGTCCAGTCTAAATGTTTTAGAAATATAAGTTCATTTGTTATTTAGACATGTCTTATATTTCCTTATAAGCCCAAAACTTCATCTTTGGCAATATCAATCCCTTAAGTCTATATGCATTAAACTTTTTGTTAACCATTTTGGGAGATAACTATATATTATTATCATGTTTAAAAAATTCTTAAGGGTTCTGTGGAACCCAGTGTCTCGTCAACAAAAATGAGGAAAAACATCAATAAAAATTTCCCACTCGATACTGTCTTTTGACTGAAAGAAGCTTCCAAGTTTGGTAAAAATTCAGGATAGTTTATGAATCTAATAAATGTTTTATAAACTTTAACTGCACACTGTATGTAATGTTAACTGGAAGAAAAACTAAGTCCATTAAAGTAAAATACGGAAAAAATTGATTTTTTTTTTTTACAAAATTTACTTCTGAATAATATCTTATGATCAGAAACAAGCTTTTGTCCAAGTTTGGTAGAAATCCAGAATAGTTTAAGAACATTATAAAAATTTTAAAAACTTAAACCACAGAGTGAATGTTTTGTCTCTGGCAAAAAAACTAAGTCCATTTATAAGTAAAATACTGAAAAGTGGAAATTTATTTTTACAAAATTTTCTTCTTGATACTATCTTCTGATCATAAACAAGCTTCTGTCCAAGTTTGGTACAAACCAAGGACAGTTTAAGAAAGTTATTAAAATTTAAAAAACTTTAACCACAGAGTGAATGTAATGTTTCTTTGCAGAAAAACTACGTCAATTTATAAGTAAAATACAGAAAAAATGGGAATTTTATTAAAAAAAAATTTACATCTGGATACTTTCTTATGATCATAAACAAGCTTCTGTCCAAGTTTAGTAGAAATCCAGTATAGTTTAAGAAAGTTATTAAAATTTCAAAAACTTTAACCACAGAGTGAATATTTGTGGACGCCGCCTCCGACGGAATGTAGGATTGCTTAGTCTCGCTTTTTCGACTAAAGTCGAAGCTTGACAAAAAAGCTATGTAAATAACACAACAAGTTTCTAAGCTGACAGCATCTTCATATTATTTTTTGTGGAACTTACAGGCTCAATTTAAAACTAGAGGCTCCAAGGAGCCTGTGTCACTCACCAGATATATATATTTTTTATATACAACTGATACATGAACTAATGCAATCGTTATACTTTTGCTTTAGTTTCAGAAGACTTTTGAAAAAGATTGAAAAAACTTATGAAAATTGTTAAAAATTTACTTTAAAAGGCAATATCTCCTTAAGGGGTCAATTAACCATTTTGGTCATGTTGACCTATTTGTAGATCTTACTTTGCTGAACATTATTGCTGTTTCCATCTTGGAAGGGGGCTGGGTCATCGAACACATTTAAACAAGATACCCCAATGATGATTGTGGCCAAGTTTGGTTGAATTTGGCCCAGTAATTTCGGAGTAGAAGATTTTTGAAAAAGTTAACAAGTTAACAGACGACATTGGACGCCAAGTGATGAGAAAAGCTCACTTGACCCTTTGGGCCAGGTGAGCTAAAAATCTATAATTTTTCAGTGGAAAAGATATATTTATCTGAGATAAAGTTATATAAAAGGAACAACTTTAAACCAAACAACTGGATAAAATAATGTTGGTTTTTTTTTTTAATGTCATAATTTTCTTTGATCTTACAGAAGTATGAGATTTTGCCCTATTTTGATTGTCCATCAACCACTGGAGATAAGACTCTCTTGCCACCTGTTCTTCTATGGTTTCTTGGGTAACTTCCCAGTCTGTTTCTTTCAACTTATCTTCTAACATGCACTGAAATATTGAAAATAATATCAATCTTTTTATATACATTATCAATTTGACTATCAAATTGTGGTTCAAGGCAGGTACTGTTAAAGGACTACTTGAAAAATACTTGATAAACACATCAAAAACATACCAAGAAAGATATTTTATAAGTCTCTGTGTAATATTTTGTCCCTATATTTTTTGCTCTTAGGCATATGTAACTATCTTTTATCAGCATCAAACGCTAACAAAACATTGTATACACAGCTGGAAGAAAAAACAAATTAAAATTATCAAAGCTTGAACTGGTATAAAGAAATCGTCCAAACTATACAAGGATTTTAGAAAGTAAAAACAGTATGACGATGGAAGTTTTTAAAAACCTTGACTGGCTCCCTTGCACGTTCAGAAACAGTACTGCTTGTGCTGTTGTGTTTTTATATCTTCAAATCACTTAAAATATGATGAATTGTTTGATTTACATCCATTGGTTTATATTTTTGCATACTCAGGATGAGAGAAAAATAAAAGAAGAATAAGTTTGAGAACATAAAAGCCTCTGCCCAAGCTCTGCAACGAAAATTGGATAGATGGACTGAAAGACTATTAGAAGGTCAGACAGTCAAGACTAACACTCAGGGGTGTGGAAATGCTATGCCTGACTCGCCCGACTCGTACATTTGAACAACCGGACAAGTAATTATTTGTGTCTTGGTTGCCCGTGGACAAGTTAAAAAATATACAACATGTACAAGACAAAGTTCAAATCCAACAAAAACATAAAATTAATTTCAAAACGTATAAAGATGTTTAATTTATGTAAAAGAAACCAATTTTCAGCAAGTAAAAACATCAATGTTCATGACGATAAATATTACATGATACTGGAAATAGATCGATTACAAAAATAAATAAAAGTAATCATTTACCGGTTGTGTCATTTCTTTAAATTTTGTATCGAGATTCAGATAGACAAATACTTAATAAAAAGCTGGGCAAGCAAGACAAAACGAATCATGAGTCAAGTAGAAAACCTTAAATGCAAACGGAGGACACAGAGTATTTAAAAAAAGAAAGAAACGGAAGCGAGAATCACTGTCCTCAAATTTAGTATATTATGTACCTACTGGCTACAATTTTTATTCCAAAACTGCTGCAAAATTGTCCTTTACATGTCATTTCATTGGTTGGTTTGCTGTTAGGTTTCTGTCCCACTGATGTTAACCCATTTCCTACTTTCCTAATTTTTTACACATATAAACAAATGGATTTCATTTGTTTGTGATGCACAATAGTGCTAAGTAAGAATCATATATTAGCTAACAAGAAATACTTCAATATTTATTGGGATCATCAGGGCAAGTAAATTTGTTTCCGGACAAGTAAAATGTTTAGTTTTACTTGCCCACGGACAAGTGCTCACAACAAATATTTCCACACCCCTGACACTTAATGGTTTATCATGATTAAGACCATACCTTTTCTATGTGAGTGTTTTCAGACTGTTGTACAGCATCACCCATAAGATTTTTCTCAGCTAACTGTGAAAACAAATTAAGATAGAATAAAATATAATTACTTAAAATAAACATATGGTTGAAAGCAACTAGATGCTTTGAAACTAATAAAGATAATTCAAAAATGAACTTTTTCAATCTTAGATTCCTTTGTAATGAGTTAATCATTTATTCTTATATTTCATACATATTTTTTGTTCATCATACAATGTCTCGTTTAAATTCTACTGACTACTTATAGGTTACAAAACATGGAAATCAAGAACAAAATAACTCTATAAACATGCTTAAATATGGCCTTGTTTATCCTAGAAATATTGAATTTTGTTTCCAGGGGATGTGCTTACAGCTCACTTATGTTAAATTTGTGAAAAACTGCTATAAATTGGCTAAAATTTTAGAAAGATTTTCTACAGGAAGGGATTTATCAGAATTAGCATTTGTGGCATTCATTTAACTTTGCAACTGTGTCCTGAAAATCAGGATGTATGCACTAAAGTGCCTATTGAGTCAACTAGCACCCTTCTGAGATTTAAGCTGGAAACTTATACTCTCTATACATGGTTTGTAAGTTTTTAAATTAATTTGGATTTATCATGAGAGTACAGTGTGTATCATATGAAATACCTACCCCTGGTTGAAATCCTGGTAGACCAAGACCAACACCAATGGTTGCTTTATAAGGATCAATTATTGAGTTATAATGTGTGTTCTGGTGATAACTTATTCTGATCGGTTCATTATCTGTTTTGTAGGAACAGCTGAATGTATTTATTGGTTCTGTAAAAGAAAAGTGAAAAAATACAAAAGAAATATTAAGAATAGATTAATGCAAGCATTAAACATTTGACTATTTTTTTTTGCAGTTGAGAAACTTGATAACAATTCATATATTCATGGGCCCTCTTTATTTAAGTTGTTGACAAAAGCAAATCTAATTGAATAAAACATAAAAAATATCTGTAATACCACTAAAAGTAGCTCCTTTAATGTCTTTGGGAAACGATTATGAATCTGATGAACAGGTTGAGAAAAACAAACACTGTCCAACAACCATGATGAGTGAAATTCTATGACATAAATAAATAATTCATATGTTCACTCCAAGTTGACAAAACATTTTTCTGCAGCTAATATGTATATAGTTTATAATTATATTCTTGTCTTCATTTTTTTGTTTCTCACCCAACTTGATAGTATAACTATGATGTCACTATAAACAATATTGGAAACCATGAAAACAGGACATTAAAAGTTAGCACACTTGTTAGTTGGTACTCTATGTACTCTCTAAAAAGTTCCCTTCCAATTACCATCTATGTATCCAATTTTTAGATTTTTTGGTGAAGAGGAGCAAGGTAGGATAAACTGTATCCTTGCCCTTGAAAAAATTCTAAATTGGAACCAATGTCGGTAAATGGACTATTTTTTTATAAATACTGTACAAACCTAGACTATATTGATACACTTCAATAGATCTATTAAACAGTTCACATATTGCTTGCATTTCTACATGATTTCCATGACAATTATCAAGTCTTTTACGATTCAGATATGTTGTAAAGTCTTCTGTGACATAGTGTGAAAAATAATCAGCATTCTTTGCCTAAAATAACAATATAAAACACAATAATTCTCATTATCTAATAAAACAAGTTCAATTCAGCACTAACTACTATTCCAATTATTACATTTTTTATTTATTCATGAATTCTGAATATTTACAAGAATTTCAAATTAAATGGCTAAAAAGTGTCCTTATCACACCAATCCTTAGCAACCCAATATGCCATTAGTTTTTGTATTCAGAACAACAACACAAATATTTCTAAACAAGAGTGCACATACACCCTGAAATGTCTTGCCTTCTTTACTAATCATTGATATTATGTTGATAGTCCTAAATGTAAAGCTACAATTGTCACATAAACTTAACATTAACCAAGAAAACTAGACATTGACCTATGAACCATGAAAATGGGGTCAAGGTCAGATGAACCATGCTAGGCAGACGTGTACAGCTAAAAATTCTTCTGTACACTAAATATAGTTGACCTATTGCATATAGTAATAGAAAAAAAGACCAAAACTCAAAAAACTTAACTTTCACCACTGAACCATGAAAATCAGGTCAAGGTCAGATGACACCTGACAGCTAGACATGCACACCTAACAATCATTCCATACACCATATATAGTAGACCTATTGCATACAGTATAAGAAAAACAGACCAAAACACAAAAACTGAACTATAACCACTGAACCATGAAAATAAGGTCAAGGTCAGATGACACCTGCCAGTTGGACATGTACACAAAATGTACACCTTACAGTCCTTCCATACACTGAATATACTAGACCTATTACTTATACATGTAGTATCTGAGATATGGACAAAAGTCGCAGGCTCTGCAATAAAAAACCTAATACTTTTTGTGGATCCATATCATGTTCATCTTAAAACTGATATAAGTTTGAGGTTAATCAATTTTAAGGCACTTTTAAGTTTTAACCCCATTCTTATCAAAATTAGGTTATGCATGACATTTGCTAATGAAACAGAAACTCACCAACATCGATTGCCCAAAGGATATTTACTTACCATGTAATCGACACAATTTTTTCTGACAGCTCCATGCATTTCTTGGTCACCATAAATCTGGTCAGCTTAAATAAAGTAGTAATTCATTAGACATCTAAGTAAAGTCTTTTTAAAACAGTACTTAAAAAATGGTGTTGCAAGCATCTTTGTAGTCAAAATGGGATAGTGTAAAATTGTTCTCTTCAAACAAACAAAATTCCGAAGAAAAAGAGAAAATTGAATTGTAACTTGAAATTAAAATTTTTGAAAATATAAATGCATAAATGCATATAGTATGTTAACTTATACACAGCTATAGCAAAGACTTTAAAATTTGAACTGAGAAATTAATTGGAAAAAAAATTATGAGAACATGTAGCTGCAATGTGGACTTGACAATTTAAATAAATGTAGCTTGTCCACCCCTGCCCACTCTATGCTGTGGACATGCTGTTTCTGTAATTTTTTTATCACAAGACTTCAAAACTTGACATAAGGCTAATGCAGATAAGCATGTGTATGCATCATTTTTAGGTGTTGGTTCAGAATGTCAACCTGTTTTGGGCATGTTGTAGCCGAATTCTGAGAACAGAATAAACATGGAATATTACTCTCAGTTGTTGAGTTTCTCATTAATTAGGCGGCTATTGTTTCTATTTTTTTTTTATCTATTTGTGTATTCTAATTATATAAATAGATTTATGAAATTTATTTATCTGTGTAAACTTATATTTCCTCTTGTCGATGTCCCTTTTGATTGGTTGTTACCTTTTTTCCTTCAAATCTTATAAATTATGTACTAACCAACTGCTCTGAACAAGCATGCTCCATCTTCTCCCATTTTCTTTATAATAAATCCTTTCTGTTCTTTTAATGAAGTTTCAAACCAACTTTCCAGCTAAATTATAAATAATCCTTATAATTATGTAAAACATAATACATGTACAATTACAGTTTTATGATTATCTAGTAAACATGGTAATAATACATGTAATATAGAAACCACAACTGCAACAAGTGTGTAATTATATTGCTCCTC